>NW_024111059.1:0-8882 GCF_003073215.2 Triticum urartu
GGTGATGGTGCCATGGCGTGCGGCGGGGAGCGGGAGAGAGAGGAGTTGCGGCGTACCTGAGATCCGCGAGGCGCGAGCTATCGAGGGACGGAGGAGGACAGAACGGACCGACGGAGCACGACGAGGAAGGTCAGTTTTTATGTAGGAGAGTTCTTTCGGGGTTTTTTTTCTGAGAGAGAGAGAATGATAATTCCTTCGTACGCCGGTTTCCTCATGAGGGAGTATAGCTGGCCAAACGGGCCGGCCCGGCACGGCACGGCCCATCCTAATCGTGCCTGGCACGGCCCGACTCGTGAAGGCACGATTATTATACGGGCCGTGCCGTGCCGGCCCGCGTGCTGCAGCCTGCAGCCCAAGCACGGCTCGTATGCTAATTGGGTCGGCCCATCGGCACGCTAGGTCCGCTAATCTGCCTCTTATTTTGTGCATTGGGCGTTTTTTAGTCTATTTTTACCTGTTGGGCCACATTAGGATACATAAGAAAATAAAAGATAATCGGGTCGTGCCATGCTGGCCCGCGTGCTCGGCCTTCAGGCCCAGGCACGGCCCTTGGCGTGTTGTGTGACGGGACTGGCCCGTTTAGCACGTGTCGTGCCGTGCCGGCCATGCTACCGGGTCGGTCCAGCTATCCCGACCCGTTTGGCCACCTATATGAGGGAGGGTAGATTTCCTCCTCTTTTTTTAGGGGTGAAAGCCACTTAACTTAAATAACAACAAGGTCTGGGATACAAATAATGTCAGGTAAGATAGAAAGCCAAATATGATGGCCAAAAGCTAAAGTAGTCGCTGCTTTTGAAAGCTTGTGAGCTTCAAGATTCATCTCTCGCTTCTCATGGATGTAATCAACTGACGTGAAGTCTTGCATCATTTGCTTAATATCTTGGATCGTTACTGCTGAGGGTCCCTTGTATTCACCCTTTAGATGTGTGATCGTTGCCATACAGTCTGTAGTAACAACAATTCGCTGACATCCCAAATCAGCAGCTAAAAATAAGGTCTCCAAGCTCGCCATTGCTTCTAGGATTTCTGGATCGACCAAATCCTGAAAAGTTATAGCAGAAGCGCCCAAGTAAGCACCAGCCTCGTCTCGACAGGTTACTGCCAAAGCCCCCTGTCACTGTTTCTGCCCACAGCAGCATCGACATGAATTTTAACACTCCCAGTAGGCAGAGCAATCCATTTAGGATTCTGACCGTTCACCATGGGTTTGTGCAAAGGAGTTTCATCCTTTAAAATCTGCAGATCTAGCATGTATCTTTGGATGAACAGAAAAGTGGTTAGTGGAGACTGAAATTGCTCTTCATGGACAGCCTTTCTCCGAACCCACCAAATCGACCAAAGGGTAACAATGAGTTTCACAAAGGACTCATGCCCCATCAATTCATGAAGCTCAATAAGCCAAAGTTTAGCATCACTGTGATTGCAAGCTATCATGTGTTCTACTAGTTCATCATCGACTAAAGACCAAACGCTATTTGTCATGGGGCATTGAACCAGAGCATGCTTCCAAGTGTCTTCAGCTGCATTGCAAATTGGACAGACATCCAATTCCGACATATTTCGGTTATGACGAACAGCTTCTGTCGGAACCGAATTCTTGGCTAAACGCCAAGCAAAATTACGAAGCTTTGCTGGCACCTTCACATTCCATAGCTTCTTCCATTACTGCATATTACCTCCAATGTCAGAATTCCCCGGAACTTCATATAGCCAATTTTCTCGAACTCTCTTTGTTTCCGTTAGAAGTCTGTATGTTGATTTGACAAAAAACAATCCAGATCTCTCATAATGCCAAGCCCACTCATCTATTCTGTTATAAGAGCTCAGTGGGATGTTGACAACCCTCTGAACATCAATCTCTTGAAGATGTTCACGCAAGCGATTCATGTCCCATCTTCTGTTTGTTGGATCGATAAGATCTGAGACGAGCTCCGGCGGGTTATTACTTCGTGGATGCAGTGCATGTAGCAAGTGATCCCTTGGGATCCAATTATCATTCCAAATATCTATATCTATACTACTCTATATCTATATCTATACTACTGTATAGTGTACTAGTTTTGAAGTTTTGAATCTCAATCCTAGGAATAAATGTGAACCGTTGATATAGTCCATCGAATGGTCCAAAATGCTTGGATTCGCATCTACAGTGCCAACTACAATACATCTGCAGTATAGTGAAGAGGCATGAAGATTCTGCTGTTTTCCAGAACCATCTACAGACTAGGAAAGTTCACCTTTTTGCTACTGCCGTGCATTTGTGTGTGTAGCAGGCCGAGCCGAGCATACGAATGGACAGGCAGTCCGTGGCAGCGTGCGCACTAATCATGTTGGCAAGGAACGAGGTGATGTTTTGGCCTTTTGGGAGAGTTCTTAGAGTTGGTTGTGCTGCAAGTCTTGGGGATGGCGTGAGAAGTATTCAATGATGGTTAGCGCATATGCATATTGATGGGATGATTAGAGTTTTGGATGGAGAAAAAGAAGCGAGATGGTCTCAACCATGGAACACAGCGATGAACATTTTCTTTCTGGAAAATATTGAAGGGGTTTGGAAATAAGAAAAAGAAACTTTTGTTGTACCTCGCAAAAATACTTTTGTTGTATATGAGAAAATATACTAGAATAAAAAAATATGAAAATTGGTCTGTCAAGAGTCAAGACTTATTTATACAAACCCGTTTATGTTTCAATTTTTTCATTTTAAAATAAAATTTATAGTCTGAGCATTGTTCTTCTCACATTGCAATAACTCAGATATATCAATGGATGACTTTATAGAATTACTTTATTGTGTCGTAGAGGGCAAAAACTAGATAATTTTGCAACATTCTGATAATCAATAATGAAATTTTGAAATGTCCTGAAATTAACATTGGTATGGAACTAATTGTAAGCATGCAAAGCATGTGCTACTTACTAGTACTTGTATAGAGCCCGTTGCCAATTCTTCGAATAAGGCCCTGCTTTCCTCCTAGCTAACGTCAGCACGCATGGGGCGGACACCTACTGAGCTGGGCCCGAGACCAGTATTGGAGAAAGCCCAAGTTCTTTTTTTGACGTGTAAAGCCCAAGGTTTGGTAATGACCTATGTTTTCAAGGCGTCGCCTAGGCGACTCTTAGGCGTCAGAGCGCTCGGGGACGTCAAGGCGTCGTCGTCGCCTTAGTTTTCTATCTAAGGCGTCCGCCTTGTGTTGTTGAGGCGTCCAAGGCGTCGCCTAGGCGGATAAGGCGCCGCTTTAGTTGATTTTGGACGCCCTGGACATGCGTGGGCAGGTTGAGCGGGAACCAGCAGCTGGCGCGCGCCAGAAAGAGGAATTGGTGGGAGGGAAGAGAAATTGGGCGGGAGAGAGGGGGTAAACAGAGGCAGGAGAGAGGGGGGAACACACCCGTGACTCCAAAACAAGGGGAAAAGAGAGAGGAGCTCTCTCCTCTCACGCCGTCGGCCCAGATCCGCTCCTCCGCCGGCCTCCCCCTCTCCGGCCAAGCTCCTCCTCCGCAGGCCCTTCCCTTCTCCGGCCAAGATCCATCTCCGCCGGCCCTCCCCCTCTCCGGCCAAGCTCCTCCGCCGACGGTGGCCCTCTCCCAAGGTACGGCTCCTCTCTGCCTCTCTTTTCCCCTCACCTGCCCAAGTTTTCTGATGGTGCTGCTGCTGCTTGTGCCTCACTGCCTTGCCTCTAAACCCTCTGTTTAGTATATGCATGTGTAGATGTGTTGCTTGTGCCTCTGCCCTCTGCCCACTGCCCTCTATTATAGTAGTGTTAGCTGCAAGTTGTGATTAAAATAGTTGCTGATTGTCCTTGTTAGCTGATTAGAATAGCAGGTTAGTGGATCTTCTTTATACTAGCTTATTATTAGAATAGTAGCTGTTTGTTCTCCGTGGTTGTGCCCTCTATTATATTGTTAATTGTTTGCACTTTGCACTTTGCAGTCCCACAATGGCAGATGCAGGAGCTAATGGGGGTGGTGATGCTTATGATCCAATGGAAGATCCAGAACGCAGGCCACGGAGGTCAAATGATCCAGGCTGGAATTATGGGTATTGGTTGAAACCTGGCAACATCAATAATGTTGTGTGCAATCTTTGTGGCAAGATAACTAAAGGAGGGATCAAGAGACACAAAGAGCATCTTGCTGGCACTGGTGGGGATGCAACAGGTTGTCCAAAGGCTACCACATAGCTTAGGAGGGAGATGTTAGAATATTTGGAAAATAATAGGAGAAACATAGGACAGCCAGATGATGATGATGATGATGTAGTAGTGGAGGTAGATGCAGCAGGGACAGTTCAAAGCTCCACTAATGCAGCAGCAGTTCAAGGCTTCGCTACAAGACCAAGTTCAGGGACAGCAGCCAAGAAGAACAAGAAAGCCTTTGCGGTAAAAATGTCAGGCAAAAAGTTTCAATCTGTTGCAACCAAGTCAATTGTTTCCATGCTTAGGAAAAAACCTAAGGATGTTGTCGATGAAAGACGCTCCAGTTGCTCTCAAAGCACCATGGAGTCCAGCACAAAAACACCGAAAGAGAGGCACTATGTGAGTATGCAGTGGGCATTGTTTTTCTACCAGTGTGGCATTCCTTTCAATGTTGCAAGCTCTAGGCAATTCCAGATTGCAATAGAAGCCTCTTGTCAATATGGCTCGGGTTACAAGCCTCCTTCTCCTCATGAGCCGCGGGAGCCATTGCTTAGGGATTGTGTCAAGGAAACAAAAAAGTTGAGGGTGACGCACGAGGTAGCATGGAAGCAATATGGCTGCACACTAATGTCAGATGGCTGGTCCGATAAAAGGGGACGCCACTTGATCAACTTCCTTGTAAACAGCCCGGCGGGCACTTACTTCTTGGAGTCGGTTGATGCATCAAGTGAATGCCAAGATGCTCGGATGATAGCAGATTTGCTAGAGAAGAGAATCGAGGATGTCGGTAAAGAGTATGTTGTCCAAGTTGTCACCGACAATGGTGCTAACTACAAGGCAGCGGGCAAGATACTAATGAAAAGGATTCCTACACTATATTGGAGTCCATGTGCATGCCATTGCTTGGACCTAATGTTGGAAGATATAGGGAAGCTAAAGGCATTTAAGAAGCCTATTGCACGGGGTAGACGAGTCACCACTTTCATCTATAGGCATGGCAGAATTCTTAGTCTAATGAGGAAGGCAACGGGTGGGCTGGATCTTGTGAGACCCGCGGCCACTCGCTTTGCCACATCCATTCTTGCTCTTAAGAGTTTGGTCAAGCACAAGCAAGCATTGAGGAGTCTATTTACATGTCAAGCATGGGTCGGAAACAAATTGGCGAAAACTGCAGCCGATTTGAATGTGCAAGACATTGTGCTTTCAGCAGATTGGTGGCATGCAATTGAGGACTGCCTTAGAGCTTCAGGTCCACTACTTCGAGTGCTTAGGGTAGCGGATGGTGATGAGATTCCTGCCATGCCAGAAATGACAGCATTAATGAGGTTTGCAAAGGAGAAGATCAATCAAGGTTTTCCCCACCAAAACAAGCAAGCTTTGCTCAAGAAGATCATTGACATTGTTGACAAACGTTGGGAGAATCAAATGGATCATCCATTGTATGGGGCTGCTTTGTTTTTGAACCCTGGAAAATACTTCTCTATTGTTGAGAGTGGTGATGATGCCCTAATTGGTGAGCTAAGAAGTTGTTTTAATGATGTCCTTGCACGAACAGTACTTGATGCCAATACTCGCAACAAGATTGATGCACAAGCCGTTGACTATGAGGACAAGAGAGGACCCTTTGCTAATCAGATGGCAATTGATAACATGGTCGGAAAAAACCCTCGTAAGTGAACTAAAGTTAATTTCAGCAACAAGCAAGTTAATTTCAGCATGTTATTTTCTGTACAAAGTACAAACTCCTAATGCATGTGTGTGTTTATTTTACCATTTTAGTTGATTGGTGGCGTTCATATGCTGGTCGGGCAGGTGAGCTGCAAAGGGTTGCAACGCGTACTGTTAGTCTTTGTGCTTCATCATCCGGTTGTGAGAGGAATTGGAGCGCATTTGAACATGTGAGTAACTTCTTTGTCTTTATTTCATCAAGAGAAAGTTAGTTTCAGGCTTTCAGCAAGTAATCTCAACAACTTATTTATTCACTCTATTTGCTATTTGTAGATCCATACCAAGAAAAGGAACCAGTTACAACACCGACTCTTGAATGACAATGTCTTTGTTTCATACAACCAGAAGAACTTGGATAGGTTTCAAAAGAGGCATGAGAAGATGGGTGGCAATAACTATGACCCTCTAGTCATTGAGGATTTTGATTGGGGCAATGAGTGGGCTGACCCAACAATACCTCCACCCCAAGGTGCTCGAGGGTGTCCCGATGACATTTCATGGGAGCTTGTTGATGAGGCTGTTGGTGCAAGTTCGTCGCTGCAAGGTCGCAACTTTCCTAGAGCTAGCACCATGGCAAGGGGGGCCTCAAATGTTAATGTCCAGTACCAAAGGCAGCGCAAAAGGGCTGCTCCGTCACCAACATTTCTTCATGAAGATGACGAAGAGGATGACCAAGAACAACAATCAAGTATCCCCAATGGAGAGTATGATGATTCAGACTTTCTTCAAGATGATGTTGATGTGACCGATGATGATGAAGATCCAACTAGTGCTGACCAAGATGGCGAAGACAACACAAATGCTATCATGGATGAGTTCGATGATGGCTATTGAGAATTGAGTGTGGCCAGCCTTGCTTATGATCATGTGTTTGCCTGTTTGGAATCTAATTTATGTTGTGAACTTGTGAACCTAATTTATTGTGTTGTGGACCTAGTTTATGTAATATGTAATGCACTCATGTTTGTCATCTTGTTTTGCACTTTTTCTGTCATTTACTCTCTGTTTTTTACCAATGGTGATCTATTAATTAAGTCTAGTTTTAACCATATATGATATATGTTCATCTTTATGTAGATTTCTATTGTGGAAGGCAGAAATGGGAAACAAGATGGGAGGAATGGATGCTATGTGGGCTCAACAACCAGGAAATTCAAGGTATAAATCAGTTACATGTCCACTCATGGCTGCCATATTAGTACCCCTAGCGCCTAATAATAAGTGTCTAAGGCATCGCCTCGCCTCGCGCTTTGAGCGCCTAGGCGTTGAGGCACCCCCAGCGCCTTAAAGCGCCTGGACGCCTTGAAAACATAGGTAATGACCGCTTTAGAGGGAAGCTCTTGCTGAAATCACTAGTTGATAAGTACTTGTTGCAAAGATCACTTCAACTTTCCGGATTGTGACATGTGGCGCACATGCAACGCGCCACTTGTCGCAACCTGGGAGTTTTTCCTTTTTTTCGTAGATTCATTTATTCAAAACATTTTATCTCTCAAACTGTGTGTCCAAATCTTAAACCGCTTTCGCCATTGGATTCTTCGCGTCGAGATCTTCAAAACTAGATCCTATGTTGACAGATTTTGACGAAATTTTTTTCACGAAAAAAATCAAAAACTGAACTAGGAGCACGGGTTTTTTCCCTTTTCGAAAGATGCACGCTCGTGCCTCTCACGAAATCACAACCGTGCCTCTCGCGGAAGCAAAATCGTGACTCTCGCGGAAGGAAAAAAAAGAAGAGAGAACGTGTTTTTTTCTTTCGTTTCCGAGGAGGCACGACCGTGACTCCCGCGAAAGCACACCCGTGCCTCTTACGCAAGCAAAACCGTGACTCTCGCGAAAGGAAAAAAAATAGAAAATGCGTTTTTTTTTCGTTTCCAAGAGGCACGGCCGTGACTCTGCCGAAAGCACAACCGTGCCTCTCGCGGAAGCAAAACCGTGACTCTCGCGAAAGAGAAAAACAGAAAACATGTTTTTTTCTTTTCCAAGAGGCACGGCCGTGACTCTCGCGAAAGGAGAAAAAAACGCATTTTTCGCGCAAAATTTTTTTTTTTTAAATTTTTTTGGTCGGAAAGCTAAGGAAGACCGGTGGAAAACCAAAACATCGAAAAAACCAGAAAAAAAATCGTTTAAATAGCCGAAAACACATGCGGAAAAATAAAATAAAATCCGAAGGAAACGCCCAGAGCGTGACATGTGGCGAATGGCTAAGAGCGCGCCAAGTGAACTTGATCGTTGCAAGGCTCCGGAAGGAGCGCTTGTTAACTAATGGCTCCCGGCTCTTGCTTTAGCCAAGGACCTGAATCTTGACCATTGCATCAGATTGTCTCGATGTTATCAATGACATACATCATCGCGCTGGAGGAAGAAACGGTGCCATCGACGTGGAAATTGTTGATAGGGGAAACAATTTTCAGTCTTGTACTTTTATTCATGAGCTTAGGAGCTTCAATTAGGAAGCGCACAATCTCACAAAATTTGCTTGTAACTTAGATATAGGGCGTCATGTGTGGCTGGGCTCTCCCCTGGAGCAGCCTGGAACTTTGACTCTCGCGAAAGAGAAAAACAGAAAACATGTTTTTTTCTTTTCCAAGAGGCACGACCGTGACTCTCGCGAAAGGAGAAAAAAACGCATTTTTCGCGCAAAATTTTTTTTTTTTAAATTTTTTTGGTCGGAAAGCTAAGGAAGACCGGTGGAAAACCAAAACATCGAAAAAACCAGAAAAAAAATCGTTTAAATAGCCGAAAACACATGCGGAAAAATAAAATAAAATCCGAAGGAAACGCCCAGAGCGTGACATGTGGCGAATGGCTAAGAGCGCGCCAAGTGAACTTGATCGTTGCAAGGCTCCGGAAGGAGCGCTTGTTTTTCCTTTTTTTTCGTAGATTCATTTATTCAAAACATTTTATCTCTCAAACTGTGTGTCCAAATCTTAAACCGCTTTCGCCATTGGATTCTTCGCGTCGAGATCTTCAAAACTAGATCCTATGTTGACCGATTTTGACGAAATTTTTTTCACGAAA
>NW_024111060.1:0-10475 GCF_003073215.2 Triticum urartu
ATCAGAAAGGATAACTTTGAGGTGGTTTCGTACCCTACCATAATCTCTTCGTTTGTTCTCTGCTATTAGTGACTTTGGAGTGACTCTTTGTTGCATGTTGAGGGATTGTTATATGATCCAATTATGTTATTATTGTTGAGAGAACTTGCACTAGTGAATGTGTGAACCCTAGGCCTTGTTTCCTAGCATTTCAATACCGTTTACGCTCACTTTTATCATTACTTACCTTGCTTTTTTATATTTTCAGATTACAAAAACTTATATCTACCATCCATATTTCACTTGTATCAGCATCTCTTCGCCGAACTAGTGCACCTATACAACTTACCATTGTATTGGGTGTGTTGGGGACACAAGAGACTCTTTGTTATTTGGTTGCAGGGTTGTTTGAGAGACACCATCTTCATCCTACGCCTCCCACAGATTGATAAACCTTAGGTCATCCACTTGAGGGAAATTTTCTACTGTCCTACAAACCTCTGCACTTGGAGGCCTAACAATGTCTACAAGAAGAGGGTTGTGTAGTAGACATCAAGCTCTTTTTTTGCGCCATTGCCGAGGAGGTTAGCGCTTGAAGGTATATCTTTAGATCTTGATATTGAATTTTTTAGTTTCTTGTTTTATCACTAGTTTAGTTTATAAAAGAAAATTAAAAATGGAATTGAGGATACCTCATATGCTTCATCTTTTTAATGTCTTTCATGAAAATAAGTATTCCGATAATTGTGCCAAAGTGTTAGAAGAAGAATGCATTAGAATGTTTGGCACTAAATCTTTGGATGATGAGCATGATTGTAATTTTTTTAGTATGAATTCTTTGAATATCCATGATGCTAATGATATGCAAAGCCACAAGCTTGGGGATGCTATGTTTGATGAAGATGATATTTTTTGTCCCCCGAGTTTCGATGAGCAAATTTATTTTGATGATAGCATGCCTCCTATTTATGATGATTATATTGATGAAAGTGGGTTTGGAAGAGTGTCAACTTTAGGAAGTAATGATCCCACTATTTTGTAGGGTGTCGAATCTTATTGTGATAATTATGAAAGTGGGTTTGTAGAGGTCATGACTTTAGTTAATGTTAATCCCACTATTTTGGAAGAGTGTCAACTTTGCATACTTGTAGATCATGAAAAGAATGCTTTATGTGATGGTTATATTTTTAAATTCATTCATGATGCTACTGAAAATTATTATGAGTGAGTAATATATGCTCGTAGGAATTGCAATAATATCAAGTTTCCTCTCTATGTTCTTAAAATCTTGAAGTTATGCTTGTTTTGCTTTCCTATGCAAGTTGATTCTTGTTCCCACAAGTTGTTTGCTCACAAAATCCCTATGCATAGGAAGTGGGTTAGGCTTAAATGTGCTAGTTATATTATTCATGATGCTCTCTTTATGTTTCAATTCTTATCTTTTATGTGAGCATCATTGAAATCATCGTGCCTAGCTAGGGGAGTTAAACGATAGCGCTTGTTGGGAGGCAACCCAATTTTATTTTTGTTATTTGCTTTTTGATCCTGTTTAGTAATAAATAATTCATCTAGACTCTTTTTAGATGTGGTTTTATGTTTTAATTAGTGTTTGTGCCAAGTAGAACCTTTGGGAAGACTTGGGTGAAGTCTTTGCGATCTTCCTGTAAAAAATAGAAACTTTTGCGCTCATGAGATTAGCTGACATTTTTTACTGGAGAGTGAGGTTAGGTTGATTCTTTTTGAAGATGATTAATAGACAAATTCCTCAGGTCCACCAATTTATTTCAGAATTTTTAGATTTACATAAGTATTCGAAACCTACCGATTACTACAGACTGTTCTGTTTTTGAAAGATTCTGTTTTCTATGTGTTGTTTGCTTATTTTGATGAATCGGTGAGTAGTATCGGAGGGTATGAACCATAGAGAGTTTGGAATACATTATATATTACACCAATATGAATTTAGAATTAGTTCAAAACAGTACCTAAGTGGTTATTTATTTTCTTATACTAACGGAGCTTACGAGTTTTCTGTTAAGTTTTGTGTTGTAAGTTTTCATGTTTTGGGTAAAGATTCGATGGACTATGGAATAAGGAGTGGCAAGAGACTAAGCTTGTGGATGCCCAAGGCACCCCAAGGTAATATTCAAGGACAACCAATATCCTAAGCTTGGCGATGCCCCGGATGGCATCCCCTCTTTCGTCTTTGTTCATCGGTAACTTTACTTGGAGGTATATTTTTATTCACCACATGATATGTGTTTTGCTTGGAGCGTTATTTTATTTTCTTTTGTTTTTCTTTCTGCTTGAATAATATACCAAGATATGAAATTATTAAATGTTAGAGAGTCTTCACATAGTTGCATAATTATTCGACTTCTCATTGATCTTCACTTATATCTTTCGGAGTAGTTTGTAGTTTGCTCTAGTGCTTCACTTATATCTTTCGGAGTAGTTTGTAGTTTGCTCTAGTGCTTCACTTATATCTTTTTAGAGCACGACGGTGGTTCTATATTGAAGAAATAGATGAACTCTCATGCTTCACTTATATTATTTTGAGAGTCCTAAACAGCATGGTAGTTTTCTTTGGTTATGAATTTAGTCCTAATATGATAGGCATCCAAGATGGGTATAATAAAAACTTTCATATAAGTGCATTGAATACTATGAGAAGTTTGATACTTGATAATTGTTTTGAGATATGAAGATGGTAATATTAGAGTCGTCCTAGTTGAGTAATTGTGTATTTTAGAAATACTTGTGTTGAGCTTTGCAAGTCCTGTAGCATGCACGTATGGTAACCGTTGTGTGACAAATTTGAAGCATGAGGTGTTTCTTTGATTGCCTTCCTTATGAGTGGCGGTCCGGGACGAGCGATGGTCTTTTCCTACCAATCTATCCCCCTAGGAGCATGCGCATAGTGCTTGGTTTTTGATGACTTGTAGATTTTTGCAATAAGTATGTGAGTTCTTTATGACTAATGTTGAGTCCATTGATTATACGCACTCTCACCTTTCCATCATTGCTAGCCTCTTCGGTACCGTGCATTGCCCTTTCTCGCCTCGAGAGTTGGTGCAAACTTCGTCGGTGCATCCAAACCCCGTGATATGATACTCTCTATCAAACACAAACCTCCTTATATCTTCCTCAAAACAGCCACCGTACCTACCTATTATGGCATTTCCATAGCCATTCCGAGATATATTGCCATGCAACTTTCCAATGTTCTGTTTATTATGACACGCTTCATCATTGTCATATTGCCTTGCATGATCATGTAGTAGACATCATATTTTTGTGGCAAAGCCACCATGCATAATTTCATATGTGTCACTCTTGTTTCATTGCCCATCCCGGTAGACCGTCGGAGGCACTCATATAGAGTCATATTTTGTTCTAGTATCAAGTTGTAATCATTGAGTTGTAAATAAATAGAAGTGTGATGATCATCATTAATAGAGCATTGTCCCAAAAAAGAGAAAGGCCAAAAAGGGGGGACAGGCGAAATAAAAAAATAAAAAGAAAGGCCAAATAAAAAAGGGGAGGCCAAAAAAAGAAAAAAGAAAAGAAAAGAAGGGACAATGCTACTATCATTTTTCCACACTTGTGCTTCAAAGTAGCACCATGATCTTCATGATAGAGAGTCTCTTGTTTTGTCACATTCATATACTAGTGGGAATTTTTCATTATAGAACTTGTCTTGTATATTCCAACAATGGGCTTCCTTAAATTCCCTAGGTCTTCGTGAGCAAGCAAGTTGGATGCACACCCACTTAGTTTCTTTTGTTGAGCTTTCATACATTTATAGCTCTAGTGCATCTGTTGCATGGCAATCCCTACTCCTTGCATTGACATCAATTTATGGGCATCTCCCTAGCCTGTTGATTAGCCGCGTCAATGTGAGACTTTCTCCTTTTTTGTCTTCTTCACACAACCCCCATCATTATATTCTATTCCACCCATAGTGCTATATCCATGGCTCACGCTCATGTATTGCGTGAAAGTTGAAAAAAGTTTGAGATTACTAAAGTATGAAACAATTGCTTGGCTTGTAATCGGGGTTGTGCATGATGAGAGCATTCTTGTGTGACGAAAATGGAGCATGACCAAACTATACGATTTTGTAGGGATGAACTATCTTTTGCCAGGTTATTTTGAGAAGACATGATTGCTTAGTTAGTACGCTTGAAGTATTATTATTTTTATGTCAATATTAAACCTTTGTCTTGAATCTTTAGGATCTGAATATTCATGCCACAATAAAGAAAATTACATTGAGAATTATGCTAGCTAGCATTCCACATCAAAAATTCTGTTTTTATCATTTACGTACTCGAGGACGAGCAGGAATTAAGCTTGGGGATGCTTGATACGTCTCCAACGTATCTATAATTTTTGATTATTCCATGCTATTATATTATCAACCTTGGATGTTTTATATGCATTTAAATGCTATTTTATATGATTTTTGGGACTAACCTATTAACCTAGTGCCTAGTGCCCAGTGCCAGTTTTTGTTTTTTCCTTGTTTTTCAGTATCGCCGAAAAGGAAAACCAAACGGAGTTCAATTGACCTGAAACTTCACGGAACTTATTTTTGGACCAGAAGAAGGCCATGGAGTAAAAGAGTTGGGCCAGAAGAGTCCCGGGCTGCCCACGAGGGTAGGGGCGCGCCTCCCTACCTCATGGACAGCCCGGAGACCCCCTGACTTATTCTCGACGCCTAAACCTATTATATATACTAAAACCTCCAGAAAGAAACCTAGATCGGGAGTTCTGCCCCCGCAAACCTCCATAGCCACCGAAAACAAATCTAGACCCGTTCCGGCACCCTGCCGGAGGGGGGAATCCCTCTCCGGTGGCCATCTTCATCATCCCGATGCTCTCCATGACAAGGAGGGAGTAGTTCACTCTCGGGGCTGAGGGTATGTACCCGTAGTTATGTGTTTGATCTCTCTCTCTCTCTCTCGTGTTCTTGATTCGCACGATCTTGATGTATTACATGCTTTGCTATTATAGTTGGATATTATGATGTTTCTCCCCTCTACTCTCTTGTAATGGATTGAGTTTTCCCTTTGAAGTTATCTTATAGGATTGAGTCTTTAAGGATTTGAGAACACTTGATGTATGTCTTGAAGTTATCTTATAATCATACCCATGGATACTTGAGGTCACATTGGAGTATCTAGGTGACATTAGGGTTTTGGTTGATTTGTGTCTTAAGGTGTTATTCTAGTATGAACTCTATGATAGATTGAACGGAAAGAATAGCTCGTGTTATTTTACTACGGACTCTTGAATAGATCGATCGGAAAGAATAACTTTGAGGTGGTTTTGTACCCTACATTAATCTCTTCGTTTGTTCTCCGCTATTAGTGACTTTGGAGTGAACCTTTGTTTCATGTTGAGGGATTGTAATATGATCTAATTTTGTTATTATTGTTGAGATAACTTGCACTAGTGAAAGTATGAACGCTAGGCCTTGTTTCCTAGCATTGCAATACCGTTTACGCTCACTTTTATCATTAGTTACCTTGCTGTTTTTATATTTTGAAATTGTAAAAACTTATATCTACCATCCATATTGCACTTGTATCACCATCTCTTCGCCGAACTAGTGCACCTATACAACTTACCATTGTATTGGGTGTGTTGGGGACACAAGAGACTCTTTGTTATTTGGTTGCAGGGTTGTTTGAGAGAGACCATCTTCATCCTACGCCTCCCACGTATTGATAAACCTTAGGTCATCCACTTGAGGGAAATTTGCTACTGTCCTACAAACCTCTGCACTTGGAGGCCCAACAACGTCTACAAGAAAAAGGTTGTGTAGTTGACATCACTGTCCCTACTGTCACTGGGAAAGGACACCGCAAGATTGAACCCAAAGCTAAGCACTTCTCCCATTGCAAGAAAGATCAATCTAGTAGGCCAATCTAAACCGATAATTCAAAGAGACTTGAAAGGATATCAAATCATGCATAT
The DNA here is from genome assembly GCF_003073215.2 of Triticum urartu. NCBI lineage: Eukaryota > Viridiplantae > Streptophyta > Magnoliopsida > Poales > Poaceae > Triticum > Triticum urartu. The sequence continues at coordinate 5,965 of NW_024111060.1, forward strand.
AAGCATTCAGAGAAGAACCAAATATTGTTCATAGATAAACTTGATCATAAATCCACAATTCATCGGATCTCGGCAAACACACCGCAAAAAGTCTTACATTGAATAGATCTCCAAGAACATCGAGGAGAACTTTGTATTGAGAACCAAAGAGAGAGAAGAAGCCATCTAGCTAATAACTATGGACCCGAAGGTCTGTGGTAAAGTACTCACACATCATCGGAGAGGCTATGGTGTTGATGTAGAAGCCCTCCGTGATCGAATCCCCCTCCGGAAGATCACCGGAAAAGGCCCTAGATGGGATCTCACGGGTACAGAAGGTTGCGGCAGTGGAAAAGTGGTTTCATGGATCTCCTTGATGTTTTTATGGTATAAGAGTATATATAGGCGAAAAAAGTACATCAGTGGAGCTTCGTGGGGCCCACGAGGGTGGGGGCGCGCCTACCTCCTGCCTCGTGGAAGCTTCATGGAGTTCCAGACTTCAACTCTAAGTCTCCTTGTTTGCGTTTGTTCCAAGAAAGATCCTGACGAAGGTTTCATTCCGTTTGATATTCCTTTTCTACGAAACACTGAAATAGGCAAAAAACAGAAATTAGCATTGGGCCTCTGGTTAATAGGTTAGTCCCAAAAATAATATAAAAGAGCATATTAAAGCCCATTAAACATACAAAGCAGATAATATAATGTCATAGAACAATAAAAAAATTATAGATACGTTGGAGACGTATCAGCAAGTCATGCGCCACACGACGTCCATTGGTGTCCCAGGTTCACCTGCTGTGTTAGCTGAGATGATGACCTATCTGGGTGATCGCTGACACCCTAAGTAAATCATGTACGAGCAGTACCAGGACTTTAACCAGGAGCAGTACCGTGCCATTGTCCACCTCTACTCTCGGGAGTATGACTCCATTACTGTGTTGCACACTACTCATGGTGTTGGAGTGACTATCGATATAGCAGTCCACGATGTTGCTTATGCTGCTCTGACACGTCTTCGTGGAGAGTATCGGGAGTTGGACACCTCCCCTTTCAGGCACATTGCTATCGCATCCGGTGTTGGTGCGGAGGGATACTACACTGTTGCCTACTCCACTATCACCCGAGAGCCCTTATACCATCAGATTCTGGTTCTGCATGCTGATGGGCTGGATAGAGCTAACCGAGCTCTTCGCCACGAGTTGTACACCACCCGACAGCAGCTTTACCGTGCTCTGACGCTGTTGCACCCCCTTGTCCAATCTGGTGATCTGTCGTGATCTGTGATCTACCCAGCTAGGACCGTGATGCCCCAGGGTGTCGGCTGGCCAGATGTGGGAGGCTACTCTCTTGCACTTGGTCCTCTTCAGCCACCTGAGCATCGGGTTCTGCACCAGAGTATCCGTGGACCCTAGGCTACTGATGTGGAGGACTTCCCGTCGCGTCACTACCAGCTGTCAGGCTACACCTACCTCCACAGCTCCTCCTGGGACTGATGTAGGCTTGCTTGTTAGTGTTAGATGCATTCACTGCGAGCCTACATGCCGCCTATGATGTTCTTAGTCTATGTACTGAACTCTGTGTACCGAACTCTATGCATGATCTCTTTTGTAAGATATGCCAACTACTATGTAGTATCTATCGTGTTCCTTTCATTATGCATGTTTCATCATGAATGATTCTTGTCCTTGCAATTTCTCAATGCTGAACTACCCCCGTTATATATTAGCAGGATGGTTAGACTAGGTGGGCGTGGGCGTGGTGGCCATCCCCCACCACCGCCTGAGTACATGGCTGGTATGATGCAACAGTTTGAGACGAATCGCCAGTTCATGGAGAATATTATGGCTCAGTTTCCTTGCCCCAATATGAACCAGCAGCCAGCCCAAGTGACTCTACAGGATTTCATGCGCCTCAACCCAACTGTGTAACGCAGCTCAACTCAGCCTCTGGATGCTGATGACTGGCTCCGTGACATCACCTATGAGATGGAATCTGCTGATGTAGCCCCTGCCAGCTATGTCACCTTTGCTTCCTTCTTCCTGAAAGGACCCGCTGCTCAATGGTGGGACAGCCACAGGCATACTCTACCGGTAGGAACAATCATCACCTGGCCAGACTTCCAGGCTGCTTTCCGTGCCCGCTTCATTCCTCAAGGAGTCATGGACCAGAAGAAGCGCGAGTTCCGCAACCTCACCCAAGGCAACAAAACTGTGGAAGCTTATCAGCGGGAGTTTCTGGACTTGTCCCGCTATGCTGAAGAAGACATTGCAACTGATGCACGCAGACAAGAGAAGTTTCGTGATGGCCTTCAAGCTGACATCAAGCTCGCACTTCTAGTGCATGACTTTGCTGATTTCGCCACCTTGGTGAACAAGGTCATCAATGTCGAAACTGGTCTGCAGGAACACCAAAGCTCTCACAGGCACAACAGTGACACATGCTCATCTTCGGGCCCGTCCTCGCAGAAGCGTAGGATATGGATTCCCAACAGCATGTACCAGCCAACAACACCTGCTCCAAGGCAGTCCTATGCTGCACCGCGTCTGCCTCCCCCACCAACTAGGCAACCAAGACTTCCAGCTCCACCACCCCGAGGTCCTGTTCCCACTCCCAATAATGGTCTGTGCTTTAGGTGTGGTCAACCAGGACACCGTGCTAGGGAATGCAACCAGAGCCAGAATCAACTGGCCCTTCTCGCAGTTGGCCGTGGAAGCAACCATCCCCGCAACACCAATGCCAGGTCTTATGGTCGTGTTCATGCCAACCACGTTGATCTCAATGAAGCTCAAGACCAGCCTACTACTGTGATGGGTACACTCCTCATAAATTCAGTACATGCATCTGTTTTATTCGATTCAGGAGCATCACATTCATTCATGTCAGAAGATTTTGCATACAAGCATGACGTTAAATGTGAGGAGATGAACACTTCAGTAGTGGTAAAACCCCCCGTGGGACAATGTCAAACCTCACTGGTTGGCATCGACATCCCCGTGGAAATTGAAGGGCTGGAATTGTATGCCTCTCCCATTATCCTGAAGTCGTCTAACATCGACTTCATTTTGGGGATGGATTGGTTGAAAGCGCATACTGCTTCTATAGTTTGCACCACTAAGACCGTCCATCTGCTACACCCTTCCGATGAAATAGTTACTTACCAGGCTCATCTGGTTCAGAATGTCGAGGCACGACTTTATGCCTTGAATGCATTGAACGCTGCACCACTCGAGGGCATTGAAAACATTCCCGTTGTTTGCAAATTCCAAGACATCTTTCCGGAAGAACTTTCAGGGATTCCCCTTGCTAGAGCTATCGAATTCATCATCGACTTGAAACCAGGCACCACCCCTATAGCCAAACGACCCTACATGATGCCGCTGAATGAACTCATTGAGCTTAAGGCGGAAATCGACAAATCTCTTAGCAAAGGTTTCATTCGCCCTAATTGCTCTCCTTGGGGAGCACCTTCTCTCTTTGTTAAGAAGAAGGTTGGGACGAACCGATTAGTCTAAGACTATCGTCCTATTAACCAAGCCACTATTCAGAACAAATATCCCCTCCCTCGGATCGATGATCCTTATGATCAACTGGCTGGTTCATCAGTGTTCTCCAAACTCGACTTGAGGTTGGGTTACCACCAGATCCCTGTTCGTGAAGAGGATATCCCAAAGACCGCCTTCGTGACTCGATATGGATCTTACGAGTACACCGTCATGTCATTCGGCTTAACAAATGCTCCAGCCACCTTCTCTTGTCTGATGAACTATATATTCATGGATTACCTCGACAAGTTCGTCGTGGTTTATCTGGATGATATCCTTGTATTTTCCAAGAACAAAGAAGAACATGTTGAACATCTTCGTCTTGTGCTGGAAAAGCTTCGAGAGCATCAACTCTACGCTAAGTATTCCAAGTGTGAATTCTGGCTCCCTGAAGTAACCTATCTTGGGCATGTCATCTCCAAGGTGTTGGGGAACGTTGCAGAAAACAAAAAATCCTATGATTTCACCAAGATCCATCTATGAGTTCATCTAGCAACGAGTGATCGGATTGCATCTACATACCTTTGTAGATCACGCGCGGAAGCATTCAAAGAACGGCGGTGAGGGAGTCGTACTCGACGTGATCCAAATCACCGGAGATCCTAGCGCCGAACGGACGGCACCTCCGTGTTCAACACACGTACGGTCAGCGTGACGTCTCCTCCTTCTTGATCCAGCAAGGGGGAGGAGAGGTTGATGAAGATCCAGCAGCACGACGGCGTGATGGTGGATGCAGGAGTCACCGCAGCAGGGCTTCGCCGTTCTACTATGAGAGGGAAAGGTGTAGCAGGGGAGAGGGAGGCGCCCAGAGTCAAGGGTGTGGCTGCCCCTCCCTCCCCCCTTTATATAGGGTCCTACTATGAGAGGGAAAGTTGTAGCAGGGGAGAGGGAGGCGCCCAGAGTCAAGGGTGTGGCTGCCCCTCCCTCCCCCCTTTATATAGGCTCCCCAAGGGGGGGCGCCGGCCCTAGGAGATGGGATCTCCTAGGGGG
>NW_024111061.1:0-12255 GCF_003073215.2 Triticum urartu
CCTCCCGCGCCTCACCTTCCTAAGCGCGATCATCAAGGAGACTTTCCGGCTGCACCCCTCGACGCCGCTCTCGCTGCCACGGATGGCCACCGAGGACTGCAAGGTCGCGGGCTACTGCATCCCCAAGGGGACGGAGCATCTAGTGAACGTGTGGGGGATCGCCCGTGATCCGGCCCTATGGCCCGACCCGCTGGAGTTTAGGCCTGCCCGGTTCCTCCCCGGAGGGTCGCATGCGGACGTCGACGTCAAGGGAGGTGACTTTGGGCTGATACCGTTCGGGGCAGGCCGGAGGATATGCGCGGGCCTCAGCTGGGGCATTAGGATGGTCACCGTGACCACCGCCACGCTGGTGCACTCGTTTGACTGGGAGCTGCCGGCAGGCCAGACGCCGGACATGGAGGAGACATTTTCTCTGCTGCTGCAGCTGGCCGTGCCGTTGATGGTCCACCCGGTGCCTAGGCTGCTCCCATCGGCATACCAAATCGCATAGCGTTGCTTGTGTGCTAATTTTTTTGGACAAGTTTAATAAGCCAGTGTCACAAGGAAAAAAACATTTGTATGGTGAGTTTGTGTACCAAACAACATGTGCTTTGTTGTTTTGGAAAAAACAACATCGTTTTGTTGTCACTAATAACAGATCATTGGAATGATGCTTGTGTTTTTAACATATATAGTGCAGATGCAGACGCTCATACAAACGCACATACATTCATCCCTATAGATACACTCAAGACTGAGCACCGGTACATCATCTTAAGATTGATGAAGTAATCACAAACGTCTTTGTAGTCCACGGGAACGTCTCCCACTGAACATACATTAGAACTTAGTGAGAATGACCAACGGGCCAATTTGCGACTCAAACATCACACACGCCTACAAACAAAGTGTCTCGCATACAAATGAGCATCAGCCAATCTCATGTACAAACCGCACAAACGAGCTTCACCACAAGATTTGTTTCATCTTAAATTCAATCGGCACATATCTTCATATGAAACGATATTTTTCTACATTAAAAAGACATAGGATTAAACAAACAAAAGAAAACCAGGCTAGGAAATTCCACAATAAAAATGAATACATATATTAACATGATTGACCTTACGAACAATATATCTTCATAGTTACGCATAAACTCTCTTACACTAATTGTCATATCTTATTTTTAGTAGACCATGACTTGTCAATATTTATAATTGTACATAAACACAAGCCAACAAACACAATGGAAGAACTCATCATTTTCTGCCACAATCACATCATGTAGATATTCATGTATCTTCAACTAGTATCACATGCAAAATACTGACATGTTTCAACTTTACCTTTATTTATAGTTATTTATTAATATTCTGGTTTTAGGAATGGCATATCAATAATTATTCCACATATTAAGGGCCTTTTGATTGAAAAGAAAGGTGAATGAAAAACATATGAAGAGCAAAATTTCCTTTGGTGGCACTAGAAATCCACTTGCTTCAAAGAAAATGAGGACATTGCCCTTTCAACTGATCTCAGTTTCATAGGAAAAGCACAAAATTTATAATCCACTTGGACAACTTTTTTTAGTTCCTACAGACGAAAAATGATTTTGAGGTATTTCATTGCATAGTAACATCTTCTTTGTACCATGTTCATGTCATTTGATATTTATTTAACCGCTTTTATGAGGATTCATATGTTCATCCCATACGTAAATTATTATGTCATAAGAATCTGCAAACCAAGAGGCTCTAAATATGTTTGTTTGATTAGGATTTTCTGTTTAGCGATGGCTATGTAATCAACTATAATATGAGTAATATGAGTACCTATGAAAATAAGACTTAATTTCAAACTAAAATTTCCAGCCCCATAATATGAGTACTCCCTCCGTTTTAGTTTACAAGTCCTGCATGTACATCTAAGTTGCCAATTTTATCACCCTAATATAAACTATATGACACACAAATCATACCTTTTGAAAGTAGAAACTCCGAAGTTTATATTGGTATATTTATTTGTAATATATGACTTGTATTAGGTTGGCCAAATTTAAGACCTAGGGGTACACGCATGCCCTGTAAACTGAGAGAGAGAGGGAGTACTTACAAAAATAAGATTTAATTCCAAGCATTTAAGAATAATAAATATGATGTCCTCGCATTTGCGGCATTTGCGAGGGCCACTATACTAGTTACCATAAAGAGGGAAGAAAAATATATTAAAAAGCTCATAAGAATGATGATAAAAACTTTAGAAACCTAACCCTAGACGTAGCCAAAGCGGAGAATCAACGTTGCGTAAAGTTGACAGCTTACCATACGAATAAGATGCACTGCTCTACCAAATCAATTGTCCTTTTGTTGAGCTACTCAAAGCCGGTGTATCTTAAAGGAAAAGATTTTCAACTATGTGATGATGCCAATCGAACGTGCTTCAGGTGTTGGGTGTACATACCGCTCCCTCTGTCGGCTATGTTGTAAAATACATACACATTCTTCTCTCCTGTTAAATACTAAAATTATAGTTAGTATACTGAGATCAGAGAGAATCAGTTCTTATTTTAGCGCCTTGGTACGCTATGAGTGCTAGATTTTCTTGAACTGCTAGCCTCAGGTAGAGTTACAGAATCTCAAGCCGCGCCCCCAACAGGCCCTCCGAGGCCCTTTTATAGGGCCGGCGCTAAAAGAAACGCCCAGTTACATCCTTAGAAGTCCAATTTTCGCCGGTTCAGCCCGAAATTGCCGTCGACGGACCTAGGCCGAACCCGGCGCGCTGGGGGGCGCCCGGGGGCGCCAGAGGAAACGTTTTGGCGCGAACGCTCGGTGGGACCGCCGAGTCAGCGACCCCAGCGCATCGTCGTCCTCGTCGCCTCGGTTCCCGCGGGGAGTCAACCCAGTTACATCCTTAGAAGTCCAATTTTCGCCGGTTCAGCCCGAAATTGCCGTCGACGGACCTAGGCCGAACCCGGCGCGCTGGGGGGCGCCCGGGGGCGCCAGAGGAAACGTTTTGGCGCGAACGCTCGGTGGGACCGCCGAGTCAGCGACCCCAGCGCATCGTCGTCCTCGTCGCCTCGGTTCCCGCGGGGAGTCAATCCTCCCTTGCAGGGGAGCACACACTCCATTTGCCACAGCTCCTCCTCTCGCCGCCAACACCCCCTCCGCCGAGCTCGCCTCTCCTCTCCCTTTCTCCCCGCCGACGAGAATGTCGAGTGATACCCAGGCGACGGCGCGGCGCCAATGGCTTCGGCCGCCGTCACCTTCACGAGGACGAGGCGTGGCTCCTCTACGAGGCCGACTACCCGGCACCGCCGGACATGCAGGTGCCGGGCACGTGGAAGTTGCACGTCGGCAGAGTTCCGGTGCCACCAGCGCCCACCGGCGCTGCCCGACGTGTCGAGAATGCGCGCATCCGGTCCTCGCTGACGGAGGAGGTGCGTAACCAGCCGAGGTACGTCCCCGACAGCAACACGCAGTGCACGCCGAGCAGCTCGGCTCCTTGAATGGCGTCGAGCCCCACGGCCGCCACAACTCCCAGGGGCGGAGCCGATGGTGGGGCGTCCCCGGACGTACCCTCGAAGCCATCCTTGAGCACATCGAGGCCGGCAACACGCCGCACCTGGAGTACCCGGTGCCCCTCAGCTTATCATGCCACCGCGGCAGATGGGGACGGCGACCTCCTAGTCGTCGGGCTCTGGCTCCCTCTCCTCCGGTTCATCGACGCTCCGTCCCATCAAGCCGGAGCCATAGGAGACGCCGCTCAGGTGTCGTACCCGCGGCGGCGCCCTCGTCATCCACGATGGTGGCTGTTCCTCTCCTTCTTCTTCCCGGCTCGTCAGGCCGTAGACCGAGCCGGGTTTGCTCCCCGTGAGGAAGGAACACGCGGACATGGCCGCCGCCGACGAGACCGCCCTCAAATGGGTGATGGTGGAGTACGTCAAGCAGCTGGAGCGCCAGCTCCAAGCCTTCGAGGAGATCGCCGCTCATCGCCGCGGACGCGAGGAAGGCGGCGTCATCGTCCTCGACAGCGACGTCGAGAACGCGCCCGGGCCATCCAACCCCCCACGCATCAGCGACGCTGGTCAGGGGTGTAGCAGGGACGGCGGTGGCATGCAGGACGGCGGGGACGGCGGCAACGATGATGACGACGACGGCGGGGACTACACCCGGTTCTACAGACTCCTCGGCATGTGGAAGGCGGGTGGCGGCGGACAACGAGAGCGGCGTAGTTGTGCGTAGCGTGGTTGTAGGTTTACGTTAAGTTTTTAATTTATGTGCAAATATCAATAAAATCGCCTTGTCTGGATGAATTTGTGATGTGTTTGGCCGAATTTGGCTGGTTCCCTTTCAAACGGATTTCAAGCCCTTGGGGCCGAACAGCTGGAGATGCTCTTAGAGAGGGAAGCACAGCAACGACAAGCCTGAAAAATACATTAACTCTGAGACTTCCGATAATATAGTTCAGATCAGTTCGCTGTCAACCATGCATGCATGTCCCTTGGATGATGATAAATCTGATATCATCATTGCCCCCGTTCACATCAGTAAAGGATATTTTTCTCTTGCATGAGCAGATGAAGTCTCCGGCACGTAAAGCACTAGTGATGTAAAGCACCAGCAGAAAGAATAAGGAGATCTTTATCCACCCATGGCATGATTGCATCCCTTTTTTTGCCAAGCCTAACATGCAAGAGGTCCAACAAGAGAAGAGACGCACACCTAGCAGCACAAGGTGCTCAGAGCAGACACCTAACTGATGACATCCAAATGCTACATTTCCTCTGCCGGTTAGGCCCGTGGCTGTGATCAAGGTGTCTGACCACTTGAAACCTGCTAGCTAGCTGCTTTTTTGGTCCTGCTATTTTCCAAAGCAGCAGTGCACCTGTCGTTCCCTTTTGGAGAACAGCAAGCATCTTCTCCTGGTAGCTAGTAATGCTCGTCCAACCTTTTTTTAAGTTCAGGCCTAAAATAATGAACTGTAGCTTAAACCAAACAAGTTTCAGCTCCGTACATGGTTTCCTTTCTGTTGTTCTCTGGACACCCAGGGCCAGGAGATGGAGGGAAGGCAGGACTGATCTATCATTCACAGTACCACATACACATACAAAAGAGAATTTGGGCTTACGCTTGCAGGACATGGTTTCATCTCGAATACTTTCTGATTATTGCATGGTGCTTGAAAGTGGACGAGGCAACAGAAATATGGTGGCCACCGATCGTGGAAGCCGAGCTGTTCCCCGGACCTGCATACTCCACCGCATGATCTGAAAGATATCGCAAATGGTCGGCGTTTTCTGGAGCCCATAATGGGTGGATTAGATAATACTCCATTTGTCCGAATTACTTGACTTAGTGTTAGAGACATCCATATAAAACAATTAATTTGGGATGGAGGAAATACTAAACCTATAGACCCGCTCATCAATGATGAGTGGGCTGTGATGCACCCTTATGCGGCTCTTAGAACATGAACTGTAATCCCTCTGATGACCGCCGCTAATAGTTGACACTGAATATTATGCTTAGAATTCGTCAGGTCTGGCCATGTGAAACGGTTTAATTTGAGGATTGGTGGTTAACGGAGAATATGTTAAGTGAAACTGTACAGGAGGCATAGAATGAAGTGGGGCTGATCCGACAACAAATAATCCATGATGAACTCGATCAGATGCATAGTATGTTCCATGACTGGGATCAAAGGGTCACAACTGGAATAAACGTGTACGCCAAGTGCTTTCACCTACGCCGAGTACCAAACTGTGGGCTCTCCGCAAACACTGTCTATGTAGTGTGTGGTTCTCGGAAAAGAGTAGGACATACCATCTATGCCGAGCAGCGGCGGCTCGAGGCCCAGGCAGCCTTGGGCTGTTGCCTTGGGCGTGAGCCTTGTTTCCTTTGTTGGTTGTAGCCTATGTTTTGGGAGGCTTGCTCCGGTGCACCCCCCTAACTCAATTTCCTAGGGGTATTCTTGACCCCCGCCATCTATTTTTTTCTCCGGCCCGCCACTGCCCATATCCAAGCCCCGTATAACCCGTATGACCCATACGTATGTATACGGTGATATCCTGAAAAAAAAAGATGACACAACCCACGACCAGGTAGGACCTGCCGACGGCCGATCCATCAATCACGCAGCTCCATCAATCACGCAGCTCCATCATTCACGCATCTCCTCCATCATTCTGGTGAGGTTCTTTCGGAATATCAGCGGCGGCGATCTTATCGCCGGCGATCTCGTCCGAGAGCGCGCGCGGCACCGTCGTCAACCTCCAGCGCTCACAGGTACCGCATCTCGTTTCCCCACGTTTGTCTTGCTCGCGGCAGCATCAAACGAACTGCCGCTGTTTTCGTCGTAGTGGTTAACCTAGCGGGGCGGGTAACCTAGCTTTCTGGCGGTCCAGGCCATCGCAGATCTTGTTCTGGTAGTGCTGCTCGTCGTGATATACACAGTGATCACGCGGGCTAAAGTGGGTTTCTTCTTTCTAGGGTTAACCTAGCGTCGGTTGCCATCGGTTGTGTGCACGACGGCTCCGTTATTTGATGCGGCGGCTTAACTAGGTATCCGGCGATCCAAAGTAATCACGACTGGTGCCGTGGAATAGGAATCCGGCGGCGCATGTTATCACGGGTAGCGCAGCTTCTCGCGATCCAAAGTGATCACGTACTGGATTCGTGGGACGTACCTTAACGCCGCTCGGTGTGGAGAGGGGGAGGATCCATGGGCGATCAGAGGTCGTTGGCCTCGGTTGTGTGCACGATCTGAACGCCCTCGGTTGGGGCGCTCTCCGGTTGGGGTAGTTTATTTAACATCTGTGATCGTGTGCTAGGTGTTATATATGTCAGCATTGATAATGTTTGCACATGCGATGATACATATTAATTGTTGTAGGAAATGGCGAACGATGAGTTAACTGATATGATGTATGACATGGAGTTTGGAGAAGTGATGAAAGACTGGATAGAAGATTGGTCAGATGATGAAAATTCAGATCGTGGAGATATGTCAGAGAATGGGAACGTATTGGAAGATCTTAATGTGAGTCGCATTATCATGTTGTAATTTTTTGGTGACATCCGACAATATTATATTTTGAAAATTTATAGATGGATGAACATGATGATGGTCAGGAAAACAATGAGCATGATGATGGCGAGGAAAACAACTTGGAGATCTCGAATGAAGATTACATTAGTCAGGTATGGAAGTGGAATTTTTTGTTGGCATGCATGCAAGTTGAATAAATCCTGGAATATTATATTATAAGTACTTATGTATTTGTGTTATACTTTTCAGCTCATTTCTGAATGTCATAATGCGTACGACTATTACGGTGAATCCGACGCGGAGACAGGCCTTGATGTCGAATCATTAGCTGCACCTGATTCTGGGGAGTCGCAATCGTCGGTCATCATGAGTGAGGTAAATATGTAATGAATGTTGTATGGAAATAATGTTATACCATAGAAAACTGTTTTCATGGCTATGTTACGATTGTGTAGGTGACCGAAGTTGAGGGGAAAAATAATGTCCAAGATACTCCTAGTGCAGATGATAAGAGTGATATGTTCATGCAGATAATACAAAAGACTTTTACGTCTCATGAGGCTGCGTATGATTTCTACAACAACTATGCTAGAGAAAATGGTTTCAGCATTAGAAAGAATAGGGTCAGGCATACCAAAACCGAGTCACATCATATGCGTTATAGGCGGTTTGTTTGCTCCAGACAAGGAAAACGTGATAGCAGGTTGCTAACCGAGGAAGGACACAGTCGGAGGCTCCGAACCGAGACACGCTGCCACTGCAAAGCGCACCTGACCGTGAAGCTTGACCAAAAGCGTGGGGTTTGGTATGTTGATAGTTTTGAGGACAAGCATAGCCATATCTTGGCAGGACCGGACGAGGTACCTTTTCTTTGGTCCCACAGAAAAATCAAAGAGTACCAGAGAGCTGAGATACTGTCCATGGGAGCTGCAGGGATTAGAATTCACGACATGATGGATCCGTTCATCAGCAAACATGTATGGTATGGCGGTGTTGGTTTTACCAGGCGTGAAATATGCAACCTTTGCGCCAGGGAGAAGAGGAAGCTACTTTCAAAAGGTGATGCTGCCACAGTCATAGGCATCATGGCCAGTAGGAAACAGAGGGATCCTAACTTCTTTTTCGAGTACAAGCTAGACAAGGAAGGACATATGAATAGGATGTTCTGGTGTGACTCCCAGTCTCGTCATGACTATGAGGACTTCGGCGACGTGCTTGTATTTGACAGCACGTACAAGATGAACCGGTATGGTATGCCATTCATACCCTTTGTTGGTCTTAACCATCACCGGAAGACCATTGTTTTTCTTGTGCCATAGTTTTGGACGAAACCGAAGAGACATATGTGTGGCTGCCGGAGACTTTTTTGAGGTCCATGTATCAAAAGATGCCGAAGAGTGTTATTACGGACGCCGACGCTGCGATGATGAAGGCAATTCGCCAAGTCTTGCCAGATGTGTGGCACCATATATGTACGTGGCATATAGAAAAAAATATGAAGATTCACCTCAGTCACAAGTCCTTGAAGGAGTTCCGAACTCTTCTGTACTACAGCACGTCCACGGCCACGTTTGAGGAGAGATGGCACGCGTTTTCCAAAAGATGGCAATCGGAAAAACAGTAACATGGTTGAGACGGATGTATAAGAAGAGGAGACTGTGGGCCGCGGCTTATCTGACAGAGGGTTTTTGGCTTGGCATGAAAAGCAACCAGAGGAGTGAAAGTCTAAACTCATGCCTTCACCTCCACCTAGACGGTGAAATGACCCTGGTGGATATGATTTTGCACTATGAGAACGACGTTGTACGTATCTGTGAGAATGAGGCACGAGATGATTGCATGGCCTCACAGAGTGTACCGGTGGCAGTTACTAGCTTGAGGGAACTTGAGATAGCTGCTTCTCACGTCTTCACTCCAGCAAACTTCTATATGTTGCAAGCTGATCTTAGGAAAATTGGCGGCATGGAGATTGTAGAAATAAAGCTTGGAGACGGATCACAGCAGTACATCATGGCCTGGAAGAATAACCGGAAGAGCCGTTTTTGGGTGGAGTACACTCCAGTAAATTCCGCAGAAACTATAAGGTGCAGCTGCAGAAGAATGATTCGAAAGGGTCTACCTTGCAAGCACATATTCCATGTACTGAAGTACATGAATATATCTAAAATACCAAAGTGTTTAGTTCTTGTGCGGTTCACGAAAGACGCAAGGTTGGGACTGCCCGCGAGGTGCACAAGTGATCTGTTGGGATTTGGATGGACTGGAGCAGCTGAAAGAATGAAATATAGCCAGGTCAGTGTGTTGGCTTCAGAAGCTATGCATGCAGCATGCAAACACCCAGCTTTGTGGGATCAGTTACAGGAGAGTTTGAAGACCGTGATAGCTAAGAGCCATGAGTATGATCAGCTAAAGGAAAATTTGAGTAAGAAAACGGCTGATCTTAGTAGTTGTGCAATTGAATATGTAGACAATGGTGAAGGCAACATAGTTGAAGTTCAAGATCCTATTAAAGTATCAACAAAAGGTGCAACTAAGGTAGATGAGAACTGCCCTATGTCGAAAAATGGTAGGCCACTTTCGTACGACGAGATCATAATCAGGTGCAGTGCATGCAAATTGCTAGGGCACACTAAACGCAGCAAGAAATGCAAACTAAATAAGAAGTAAGTTTTTGTATGCATTGTAGGTTATAATTGTTTTTAATTTGTCATTCATTAACTTTTCCTGTTATCGTGTGCAGAAGCGTGGTGGGCGAAGAAGAGTAGAACAGTTGCTAGAGTTATGTTAGGATGAATCCAGTGATCTAATAATGAGGTGTTTACAATGTGTTACTGCATACATGATACATGATACATAATATTGCAAGAGGCCAGTACCTTGAGATAGTGCTTGCAGCATATATGGACTAAACAGGAGGCGGTCACTAGGGAATTTAATCATGGAAAACGGATAGCATTTTAGCCATTGTAATGATGTCATCTTTTGTGTTATCCACTCTAGTTATATTATATTAGAAAACTAGACGATACCCGGCATGTTGTTGCGGGAATGTTTTGCAATATATTCATAGAGAAATGCTTACGTGTAACATGTATATGATGTTGCGGGAATCTTTTGTTTGCATGTTGTAGTGGACCTTTCTCCATACATGTTGAATGACGAGGTGGCAAACTTGCATGTCAAGAGAAATAGGTTAGTGGTGGCTAGTTGTTTAGATATAGAAGATGTAATTATGTGTGGTAATAATTATTTTTTTTCACTCCTTTGGTTCACCACCATTTAGATATGGAAGATACCAGCTCACTTTGGTCTATAGTATAGACTTCGTACCAAAAACCCACCATTCTCACCTCATAAAGAAAAGAGAAACCCACCATTTCAGGGCTTGCAGTGTAACTCGTGCCGCTTGTCCCGATGACGTGGAGGGGGGGGGTGACGGATGCCGTTAGATGGCGCGACACACGGCCGCTCCCGTTGCCGAGCCCATTTAACAATTTTTTTTATTACAACCCGTTTAAATGGGCCGCGCTGGCCACCTGGTCGGGGCGGTTCTTCCCTCGCGATCTCCACGCGCGTTCTATCTATCCACTGCGACCGCCGCCGCCGCCGCCACCGATCCACCTCTTGCCACCGGTCATGTTACGCCATGGTTTCGTGGAGCGACGAGTCGAGCTCTTCTTCGGATGGCGAATCCGTGACTAGCCTGCAGGTACGCACCTACTATATATTCTCCAGATAGTGCTAGGCTTAGGGTTAGGGTTCTTCATTTCCGGTATTTAACGCAGGGCGTTGATCTGTGCATTATCTCCGTTGTTTCGTTTAGCTTCCTATGACTATCCAGTGCTATGAATAGAGTGGCATTGCTCACGATTTGTCTTCTCGTTGTCTGCATCGAGAACCTTGCGTCAGGCTAGTTGCTTTTGATTTCTTGGACACTGGCAGACGTTTTGTTGCCTGTGGTCAGAAGGTATGTTGTTCCATACTGTAAATATATGTTTACATTACCTCGTGCTCGACTTACTTTGCGGTAATCCATTGATCTGCCCAAAGTTGCATACAATTTCAATTAATTTGTGCAGTTACAAATTCCGTATTTATGTTGTCTTTTTCACGGTCTAATATTTGTTTTAGCATATAATAGCATATACTTGTAGTTAATTGATCCATATACATATATATGTATATCATTGCATGCTACATTTTGTGTTTATATGATTGAGACCATATTTTTAGTGCATTGCATGTAATTGTATTGCATTTGTGCATATATGATTGAGACCATATTTTTTCATACTGTAGGAAGAAGTGAAATGTAACTATGTGGAATGGGTAGACCCGGAGTGGTCAGTGGCTACGAAGTTCTGCCTGAGAGAACTGTGGAGCATGTATGACGAGAAGCTGAGATAGAATGTTAAGAATGCTGAAGACAAATGCATGTTAATTGGAGAAAAGAGGAGGACGGAGGAAGAGCTAAGATTTTTCAAAATGGACTTTGCTAATCTGGTGGCTGATAAGGAGGATGCTCTCACCCAGTTGGGCAATGCAAGATTGTCACTTAGTGATCTCAAAGAGGAGCTGGAGAAGAATAAGATGGCAGACCATGGTTGTGCCAATCTACATCAGGTCCTGAGGGTAAAGGCTGAGAAAGACCGGGACCGGGGGTGCTAGAGAGAGACCAAGTGATGAGAGAAAGGGACCAGCTGAAGCAAGAGAAGAAAAAACTGGAGTATATTATTGCAGATTTTCTCAAACAAAAACATGGGTACGTTGATAAGATCAAGAAGCTGAAGGAGATTTGTGATGAATTTTAAGTATGTTTTGTGGTTTATTGTTGAACTAAATGATCAAGTCCTATCTGCATTGTGGCTAGTTCATTTGTGTAAGGTCTAAGTATATTATATTAACCAATACATTATATCACTTCCGAAATAGTTTTCCCTTGTTTGACCTGCATAATAATGCGGGTTCTCGGCTAAGCACTCAAATTCTTTTGCTTTCACCGGAGCTCTAAATCGTACTGATCAAGCGGGCGAAAGAGTAGTTCATCATGTGATTGATTGTGCTACTGATCCTGATCTTCATGATGTAGAAAAGGAAAAGGCTAACAAAAATGTAGCAAAAAAAACTGTGCAACGTGATTTGAAGCAACAGAGAACGCCAAGGGAGGCTGGCGCAAGACACGAGGAAGATCCACCTGCGGACGCCGATCCCGAGAGATCCAGCGGC
>NW_024111062.1:0-15641 GCF_003073215.2 Triticum urartu
GGCTTGCCGGGCCCCCCGGCAAGCCACATTTTGTACAAGCATTGCCGATGATGCATGTAACCCTTTGTACAAAGCCAGGCATAGACCCTGAGCATAAAAAAATGAAGCGTTTGCGCCCTAAGTTATAGCATGCATGCTAGGTCGAGTCTCGTCCTTGGTTAGGGTTGATAGTGCTTAGCGGCGACTAACCCGTACCTTAGAGGTCGAGTGTGCGTCTCTTTGCCGTTCTTTTGTCTTCGTTGGTTCGCAGGGCTCACAGATATCCTTGCCGGATCACTTGAGGACGGAAAAGAGAAGGACAGACCAGCATCTAGACCCCGGCAAGCCAATATTGCCGGGGGCTGCAAGAGCAAAGATTCACCCACGGCAAACCAGGGTTGCCGAGGGCTACAGCTTCAGATAAGTTCTTCATCTCTTATCATGCATTCCCTTATGGACTGAGGTACGTGAAACCTCGTTTTTTCCCTAAAGCTATCGTGCTCCCCTAACTCTAGGCCCTAGGACTCGTTCCTGGGGCCAGGTTTGGTCGTAGTCGCGGCAGCAAAGGGATGAAACAAGGAGCCTGAACCCACCCCATCCCTGCCTCCGCCAAAGGCATGAGAAAGGTCGAGCGAAGTGGGGAGACGGCAAGGCCTGTTGCCGGGCAAAGAAATGTTTATCTTAGATATATCAAGGATTTACTCCTTGTCGTGGGTTCTACCCACAAACAAATGACCCGGCAGGCATCCCTTTTTCATTAAAAACATTCCACTTAGGTATAGTCCATAGGGAATGAAAAACATGAAAGATGGGATTACAAGTTTTAAATTCAGTTAAGGCCCGAAGGCTTACAAACTAAAAAGAGATAAGGTGCCCGTAACCCCTTTCTTGTCCCTCTCCTCAGGAGGCAGGTCAAGGAGGCGAAAAGGGCAAAAGGCGCGCCTAGGCGAGCTACGGGTGGCAGAAGACACCAAGAGAACATCTCGGTGGCTGTCCGAAGGCTGGATGGTGATGGTAGCGCCGGAAGCAGAGCTCGAAGACGAGGAGGCAGGACGTCAGCACGCGTCGAAGGCGTCGGTGCCCGCTTACTCCGACTCGACGGCCTTGCCGCCCGCCCTCTTCCTCTTCCGCAGCCTCCCAACGCCAGCCACCCAAGGAGACACCGAGAAGTTCAGGGAGCCGGCGACACGGATGATGGGGTCGCCGGTGCCACACGGAGCGACGCCCGACACCTAGTCGGACCCGTCATCCTGCCGCCTACTACCCTCATTGTCGTTGCCGCTGTCCTCCTCATCACTCTCGCTCAAGGAGGAGTCTTCGCTATCAGAAGAGCTCTCCACGCAGCACCTTGCACGAGTCCCGAAGAGCCCGAAGACCTTGACGGAGAGAAGGCCGCCCTCCATCAGCTTGAAATGGAGAGTGAGCCCCTCCATCAAGCGGTGGATATGAGCGAACGTCTTCCATCCCCGACGAAGATACATCACGTGAGGAGCTGGGAAGTCGACGCGAACCCGCGTGCCGCTGATCCCACAGCCCCTCATGTGCAGCCGCAGCGACTCCGACGGATCCAACTCCATCTCTCGCGCGAATGGAGTCGGGAGACGAAGGCGACGGCGTGGCGGTCGGCGCAGCCTGACGAAGAACTCACAAGGGTCATCCCCAATGTGGCCCTCCGTGGGGGAAGGAGCTGCTGGTGGAGGCAAGGCCGGCGCGCCACCCCGTCCTCCTCTTCCCCGAGCACTCCGGCCTCGCCCACGGCCTCGCCCCCTCCCCTTTCCCCTCGCGGCTGGCTCTGGCACCGCAGGCGCAGGAGAAGGAGGGACGCGTTCTCGAGCAGCAACCCTCGCCGCCACTGTTGAAGAACCAGGATTCCCTCTCTCCATGATGAATGGAAGGGATGAGTAGAAGCTAGAGGAAGAAGAAGATGAGAGAATGCGGGATGCCATCCCCCTCTCCCGCTCTTTATAAAGGAATGGGGTGGGGGCTCGGCCGCCCCACTCAGCCAATCAAGACGCGGAAGGCGCAGGAAACTGGGGCCGACCCACTGCTCCAGCCCGCGGCGGCCCGGGTTTCCGCCTCCACCGTTCGCCACCTCAAGCGCATGAGAGCCACGTGGCAGGCGAGAAGGACCAAGGCGACCTCTCCCCACCCCGTGATCGTGGGGAGTGGACGCCTTGAAGACCACGCCTCCCCCTGTTTATGGGGAAGGCGCAAACCGCCCCCTTTACTGCGACGTGACGCATGCGTGCAGAGCTCAGCCCCACGCATGCCGCCCACGTCACACACGCCTCCCCACGCCGCGCCACGCGCGAGAAGCATGGGAAGCGCAGCGCGCGAAGAAACTTACCGCGGTAAAAACCGCCCCGCCTGCCCGCGCCCCATTTTTGGGCCTAGCCCAATGACGCGATTGCGCTTACGTGTGGCCCAGGCCTGGGGGCTCCTGTCGGTGTACAAAAAGAGGGGTACACTTTTTGTACCCCTATAACTGTGCACGGGCAGTCTGAGCCACGGGCACCACCACGCTGAGCAAGGCCAGGGAGGTGAGCCAAGGTAAGACCGAAGCTCGAGAGAAGCAGAACGACGCCAAGACCAAGACCACGAAGAGCAAAGGAGACGAAGCGGA
This sequence comes from Triticum urartu, assembly GCF_003073215.2. NCBI lineage: Eukaryota > Viridiplantae > Streptophyta > Magnoliopsida > Poales > Poaceae > Triticum > Triticum urartu. Next base: position 2,603 of record NW_024111062.1, read on the forward strand.
CTCCCCCGGCAAGATCCTTGCCGGGAGGCGGTTTTAGCAAACCCGGCAAGACCCTTGTCGTGGCAGCTCACCCCACACCTACGGAGCGAGTCACCCTTGAGTCCACTGCCCCCATTGGGCAAGGATTCAGGAGACATCCCCGTGGTGGCATGCAGATCTTTGTGAAGACCTTCAAGATCAGATACACACTTTAGAAGGTGATGATCCTTGGCGGGATCCCAGCCAAGGAGGACCACAAGGCCCCCGGCAAGAACCTTGCCGGGGATGACAGCGGGTGCCACGGCAAGACCCTTACCGGGGCCCCGGCAAGGCCCTTGCCGAGAACACCCGTAGGGCCACCATCAGGCCCACGCCAGTCAAACCTCCACCACCGTCTTGTATGCAGCTGCCGACCCAACCAGCTGGGCAGGCACTTGCGTGGCGGCATGCAGATCTTCGTGGAAACCCACCACTGCGCCACCTCAGTTGCCTGCCTGCCTACATGGCACCGCGGTTATCGCTGGCCAGGGCGCGTGTCAACACGAGTGGAAGCGGCAACGGACGAGACAGGGCTCTCCCCCGTCCCCGATAAAGCAAGGACACCTAGGCAAGATGCATTAAATGCGTCTTGTCATGTAATGCGAGGGATAACCTCGCATCACTGTACCCTTTCCACCTCCTGTGTGCCACTGTGGCAACCCCTTTTTCCTATAAAAGGAGGCCCAAGGCGACCAGAAGAAGGATTCGGCTTTTTTGGAGCTTCTCACGCCCCATAGCTAGCTCAAGAACACAGATATACAATCCACCAAAGTAGGAGCAGGGTTTTACGCATCCTCGCGGCCCGAACCTGGATAACGAACCGTGTGCTACCTGTTTGATCCGCTCTCCTCATGACCCCGCGCCCCGCTAACCGTAGTAGGGATTCTTGTGATCCCATAGGTGTCGTTCTCACCGACACATGCCTCTGCCACCACACTCTTGCGCATCCACAAGGTTGATACCCGTGCATCGACAAGTCCCGAGCCCGTACCTGTGGTGCCTTCACTGCCTTCCATACCTGCATCCAGGTGCCTCACATGACACTTGACATGACTCTTACATGCCCCATGGTGTCACACACCCTTGGCTCTGCACACTTCCAAACCGTGACCTTCTAACTGAGTATTCGGACCTCACCTCTCCTACTCCATACACGTGCCTCTGGATGCTTGTGGTGCCTTCATTTCTGTAGAGACTTCACTCTCGTGCCTCCGGCCCCTGTAGTAAGACATGCCCATGGCTCTAGAGACTGCAAACATGTGCCTCTCTAACTGCTTATTATGACCCATGCCACTGCTGCCTCTCCTCGAAAATCCGCGCTTATGTGCACAACAAAATTGTACTTAGCGTCCCAAGACTGCTTTGTATTTTGTTGTACTTAGAGTGAAGAGCAACATAACTACTTCAAAATGACATGATTGTTGAATAAACATAGTACTAAGCAAGCTAAATAACTTGTTCAATCACATAAACAAACTACGAACTTGACATAAACAAACTTGTTTAACCTGATACACATGACATAAAAAACTGGTTCATTCTAACACAAGTAAACTACAAACTTGAAACAGTAGAAAGGACAAGCAGAAAAACAAGCAACTCTATGGCCAGATTCTTAAATTTTCGTCATCAATAGTAGCCATAGTAGGGATCTTCATAGTTCTTCTCTGCCTCTTTTGCACTCTCCAGACCTTCTCTGATGTTTTCAATTCTCTTCCATGACTCGTAGGTGGTGTACGCATCTATCGCTGCATACTCGATGAGGTAATATGGCAGTGGGTTGATCCCCCATAGTTTATGGTCTTCATCCCTGTCAATCTTTTTCTTCATCTTGTTGTAGAATGGGTGGATCACGCTGCCTGCAACATCAGCCAAAGAGTGGAACCTCTTTCTTTCCTTGAACGGAACACTCCATTTGCGCTGGATGTCTATGTACTTGTCGGGGTTGATCTCCAAACCAGATCTCTGCAACATCTCTTTGTCACCTTCAATACTGAAGCCGGCAAAGGTGTAGAACCTGTCCTCCTTCAGGAACAGGCGCAGGCTGGGCCTGCAAGGGGGATGACAGATTGAAGGTGGATCCATCAAGTACATGCTTATATAGTATAATTCATGGACAAATTTTTTTCAAAAACTACTATACAGAGTTCATAAATTAAATACAAGCACAACATGTTATTTTTCTTTTTGTATTTACACTTGAGTCAATGACATATCTGCTTCTTAGCCACATTACCACATCAATTCAAGAAACTGTACTATAGCATCAAGAATAGAAACTACACTAGAACATCAAGTTCAGAAAATAATGTCGTACATCAAATTCATAAATTAATCTAGTGCATCAAATTCATAAACTAATCTGGTGAGTCAGGTTCAAAATCTATTCTGCTGCATCTACTTCAAAAACTTCACTAGTACATCAAGTCCATAAACCAATTTAATCAAATTTCAGGGTGCATAGCTAATTAAACAGAAGCATGAAGAGGTTGGATTTGTAGGATGGTTCACCATTTTGTTGCCGCGCTAATGTGGTATACCAGACAGAGTTCCTCCATGCATAACTGCAAAACCGCTGCCCTCTGCGGAGGTTCGTCTTCCCTAATGTACTCGACATCAACGTCGATGTGCTGAGGGTACAAGCCGCAGACCCTCTTCATGATCCTGCTGATCATCTTGCCGGCTTCGTCTGGATTGCTGGTGCATACGACATCCGGCTTCTCCTTGGCGTGGATGACAACCTCCTTGAGGTACCTTTTGTAGTCGTGCTTCTGACCGGGGACCTGAATGTCGTCGACCTCACTGCTCTGGTTGGACGTCTCACCACGGGGACGCTTGGCAGATGGTTCATCCGCCATTACCCTCCTCCAACGATGGCGGGCTTGAGACAGAGATTCTGGGGAGTTGCTAGTTGAGATGGAGCGGCAATGGTGTTTCCGAAATTGAGTAGCTATGGAACTGTGGTTGCCTTTTTGTGGCAAGGTTTAGGTCGTGGAGGAGGCGGTTGGATGCGGCCTCGTCGTGGTAGTGGGGCGGTAGACATGCGCTCGCCGTTGCAGTGCGTCAGGGCAACCGCCGAGTGGCAGTGCACGCGGTTGCCGACAAAAAGCAACCGTCAAAGCGTCCGCTTAAGCACGTACAAATGTTTTTGCATACGCCATTTAAGCACATACTGCACTGGCACGCGTAGATAGTGTGCACTCCGTTTAGCTACTATGTTGAACTGCATGCACCTTTCCCGACGCACGCCACTGCTACCACATGACCAATGCTATAGAGACTTCACACATGTGGACCCACAACTGATACTCTCCAAGTAGGTATTCGCACCCATGCCTCTACTACCACACTTCCCGACCCATGACTCTCACGTGCCCGTGGTGACACACGCTCGTAACTCTAAAGACTTCACAACCGTGACTCTCTGAGTGAGTCTTCGGATGCATGCCCCTGCCACCACACATTTGTGCATCCACAGAGTTGATACTAGTGCCTCTAGAATTCCAACGTCGGTGTCTGTAGAGCCTGGTGTTCCGTGCCTCACACGTCTATTAAGATGCTATAGCAAACAAAAAAACACAACCAGGCGGCATGAATCTTGATGCTAAAATCGGACCGTCGAAGACTACAGATGGTTCCACCATTTCCATCTCTCCCACCCCCACTACTCTCATGCTTCCTCTCTTCCATAGTAAATCTCGAAACATTCCGCACTCACACACGGTCTCCTCCTCCCTTCTGCACATGAGCCCAAATTAGAAGTAGAGTTCCCCTCACAAAACAATCGCCACTGTGATTCGCCGACCGCCCTCCACTTCGAGATACACACCGTCAAACGGTGCGCCCAACAACACAAAGTACCCACCCGGCGGTGACGAAGCGAGGACTTCAACACCGGCGACGGAGATCACAAAAAAAAGAGGAACAGATAGAATAGAACAATGGAGTCGAGAAGCTGAACACAAGAAATCAAAGGTAAATACGAATCTATCCCATTGCATTCCTCGATGTAGATCGTAGTGATTTCTCCATTTCTACGGACAGCAACCCTAGCCACCGCAACAGCCGAGTTTTGCACTAGCCAAAATCAACTTGTCTAACAAATTGAAGTACCGTGCACACGAGATTTAATAGAAATGTTACTGCTCCCTGCTACTGAGTTTTCGCCACACGATATGTGCTTAAACGTACTATACCTGCCATATCACTAACTAGAATACCTCAAATGATTCAAACACTACGAGCATACTAAGAGCTCAAACCTGGTAATTACACCAGATTTTCTCTGTCCCTTGTCCCTTGATTGTAAATGTTTTCAAGTTAAGTGCCTCATGTCCGTCACTACACTGGCTTTACATCAGTGCCTCCTGTACCTGCATCCGTGCCTCCTGTGCGTTCAATGGTGTGCCTACTGTGCCTACATCCACGTGCCTCACGTGACAGTTGCCGTGACTCTTACGGGGCCCGTCGTGCCACACCCACATGACTTCACAACCGTGGTTCTCTAACCAAGTAGTCGGACCCATGACTCTGCAACCACATTTTTGTGAATCCAGAGCGTGCACGTACATGCCTATGGTACCTTCACTTCTGTGCCTTCCGTGCCTGCACCCACGTGCCTAACATGACATGCGTCGAGACTCTTATACGGTCCCGATGCCACGCCCGCGTGGCTCCTGATACTTCACAATTGTGCCTCTGTAACTGAGAATTCTGACATATGCCTCTGCCACCACACTCTTGTGCATCCACAGGGTTGATACCTCGTACCTCGAGAAGCCACAAGTCCATGCCTGTGTTGCCTTTAATGTCGTGCCTCATGTGCCTGCATCCACGTGCCTCACGTGACACTTGCCGTGACTCTTACGTGCCCCGTAGTGCCATACCCAGGTGACTTCACAACCGTGGTTCTCTAACCAAATAGTCGGACCCATGCCTCTACCGCCACACTTTTGTGCATCCAGAGCGTGCACGTATGTGCCTGTGGTGCCTTCACTTTTGTGCCTTCCGTACATGCACCCACGTGCCTAACGTGACATGCGTCATGACTCTTACATGGTCCCATTGCCACTCGCGCGTGGCTCCTGAGACTTCACAACCGTGCCTCTGTAATCGAGAATTCTGACACATGCCTCTGCCACCACACTCTTGTGCATCCACAGGGTTGATACCCCGTGCCTCGAGAAGCCGCAAGTCCGTGCCTGCGTTTCCTTGAATGTCATGCCTCTTGTGCCTGCATCCACGTGCCTCACGTGACACTTTCCGCGACTCTTACGTGCCCCATAGTGCCACACCCACGTGACTTCACAACCGTGGTTCTCTAACCGAGTAGTCGGTCCCATGCCTCTGCCGCCACATTTTTGTGCATCTAGAGGGTGCACACCCGTGACTTGACAAAACACAGGTACGTGCCTGTGGTGGCTTCACTTTTGTGCTTTCCGTGCCTGCACCCACGTGCCTAATGTGACATGCACCGTGACTCTTACATGGTCCCACTGCCACTCCCGCCTCGCTCCTGAGACTTCACAACCATGCCTCTTTAACCGAGCATTCTAACACATGCCTCTGCCACCACACTCTTGTACATCCACAGGGTTGACACCCATGCCTCGAGAAGCCGCAAGTCTGTGCATGTGTTGGCTTCATTTCCGTGCCTCTGATGCCTGCATCCACGTGCCTCATGTGACACTTGCATGTCTCGTGGTTCTCTAACTGACTGTTACAAGCTCCACTTTCATGCCTCCTATGCCTGCATCTATGTGCATGTAGAACCTGCACTTCTGTGCCTCGTGTGCCTGCATCCACGTGCCTGTAGAGAGGCTCCACTTCAGCATTACTAGTCTCAACACTAAAAAGAATAATACTATAGCAAACAAAAAAACCCAAGCCAAGGAGAATGAATCTTGATGCTCAAACGGACGGTTGAAGATTAAAGATGGTTCGATGGTTTCCATCTCTCCCTCCCTCTTCTACTATCTTGCTTCCCCTTTCGCAAAGTAAATCTCGAAACCTTCGTCACTCCTGCACGCTCTCCTCCTTCCTTCTGCGCACAAACACAAATTCGAAATCGAGTTCGCGTCACCGGACAACCGCCACCGCGTTCGCCAACTGCCCTCCAATCCGACATACAGACAACCAAACACTGCCCGCGACAACACCAATAACCCCGCCGGCTGCGGCGACCGACGGCGAGGACTTCAATAGTGGCAGCGGAAATCACAACAAAAAAATAGCAACGACACAATAAGCGGATGGAAGAGAAGAACACCACACAAGTAATTGAAGGTAAATATCATTCTATCCCATTCCATTCAACCAGGTAGATCATAGCGATTTTTCCACCTCCAGGGACAGCAACCCTAGCCAGCGCTACCAAGGAGTTTTCCAATACCCTAAATCACTTTGTCTAACAAATTGAACTAGCGTAGAGATGATTTAATATAAATGCTACTGCTCTCTGCCTTAGAATTTTCGCCAGGCGATAAGTGCTCAAAGTTACTATACCTGCAACATCACTAACTAGAATACGTCAGTAGATCCAAACCCCGCAAGCATCCTGAGAGGCCAAACCTGATAACCACACAAGATTTTCTACATCCCTTGTCCATTGACTGTAACTGTTTTTCAAATTAAGTGCCTCTGGTGTGAAAAAACGTGAACAAAGAATAGGTGTACCCTATGCTTCTAGGGTGAAACAACCCATGCCTCTCTATCCATACAAATTTGTTTTCAGACCATGCAGTTTTTTTTCTGTGACACTCAACTCTGCTTCTAACACCTGGCCATTTTTTATGCAGCAATGAGAAACCCTCACGAAGAACCTAACACCCAGCAAAGTACTGACGAAGACCCTGCTGGAGAGCATGCAATACAGCAAGCTCCTGTCAAAGGTTTGAGCAAAGTGTCGACTGTCGATCTACCAAAAACTATATAGATACATTAATAACTTAACTGCTCTCCTTGACAACAATAACTTAATTATGTCTACAAATAAAACTACCTGCCACTTTATATATATTTCTTTATAGAAAACTTTAAAAATGTTCACACACTATCTTATTTTTAATTCAAAAACGGTTTATCTTACCCAATAAATCTTCAATTCTGCTTGATGATATTCCTTCCATTATGAAATATCACCTGGAGTGTGTGTTTTTGTCTCAGAAAATGATTCACCCTAACTTCACTTCCCCAGCTGCACTTATAATCATAATTAATATATTTTTTCCATCCCCTGATTAGCTCAATCGGTAATAGTAGTAATAACCTTTTTAACCAAAAAAAAGAAACTAAAAATCCCCTTTGGGAGTTTCACATTCCTTATGCATAATCATGGAAGATATATTTTTTAAATCTGTATCAATTTTTTTGGACAAAACTATATCCTTTTTTGTTACCTGGTCATTATGCAGGACACGAAGACGATGATATTGAAATCGCAGAAACACACAGCATGTCTCCTCATTCGTGAGAAAAGGACACAAAACAAAACATGAAGAACAAAGCACCTGCAGTAGAAATGGTAACTTACACTAGGATCAACAGGAGTAACCATCTAGCAACAAGCAAAAAAAAAGAGAAAATCATATACTAGCACTATTTTTATTGCTGGAGCAAAAAGGCAAAAGCAAAAGGACAATGCTGAAAAAATTGTCAACACTAATACCTTGCAGCATCAGCTATTACCTCTAATGGTACTCCCGCCAACAGCACCAACTGTCGGTGTCAAAACCGGCGGATCTTGGGTAGGGGGTCCCGAACTGTGCGTCTAAGGTCGATGGTAACAGGAGACAGGGGACATGATGTTTACCCAGGTTCGGGCCCTCTCTATGGAGGTAATACCCTACTTCCTGCTTGATTGATCTTCATGAATATGAGTATTACAAGAGTTGATCTACCACGAGATCGTAATGGCTAAACCCTAGAAGTCTAGCCTGTATGACTATGGTAATGAGTATCTCTTTCCGGACTAAGTCCTCCGGTTTATATAGACACCGGGAGGATCTAGGGTTACACAAGGTCGGTTACAAAGAAACGAATCTACATATTCAGTCGCCAAGCTTGCCTTCGGAGAGTCCCATCCAGACATGGGTGCAGTCTTCGGTCTTTGTATCTTCACAGCCCATCAGTCCGGCCCATGGCTAACAGGCCAGACGCCCGAGGACCCCTTAGTCCAGGACTCCCTCAGTAGCCCCCGAACCAGGATTCAATGACGAGGTGTTCGGCGCGTAGATTGTCTCTGGCATTGCAAGGTGGGTTCCTCCTCTGACGACTTCCAAGTAATGTATCCGGCTCATGATTCAATGCCGCACCCCTCGGCTTCTGTGCATCTATGACTACAGCTTCCACGTGTCGGGCGAATGCGGACGGTCAGGGTATTTTTTGCAAATAACACCCTGGCCATGCAAGAAAGAGCGTCTATTTAAAGGGATTGGATCTCAGACCCATTCGGCACCATGCGGAGAAAATCCTCAGAGATTTCTAGGAAAGACCATTCCAACATGGCTAGCATCCCCCGCTCCTCTTCCTGTTCCGGCCTAGAGAAAGGCGAGTGGGAGAGGTGTTCCGTATCACATGGACAGCTGGAGAAACTGCAAACGCAGGGGTTTCTCCCTCCTGTATATCTGGTCCCTGTTCAAGCAGGGTTGGCTTCCTTCAACGGCAAGACCCAGGCAGAGGATTTTCCCAATCCATCCACGGGGGAATGAGTGTTCTTCATCCCCTATCTGCTGAGGGGCGTGGGATTTCCAATTCACCCATTCCTCCGAGGGCTTCTGGAGTATTATGGCCTCCAGCTGCACAATTTTACCCCAGCCTCCATTCTGCACATTGCGGGTTATGTCGCTTTATGCGAACTATTCCTGGGTTGTGAGACCCATTTTGATCTGTGGAGAAAGTTGTTTTGCCTTGTCCTGCGCAACCACGAGGGATCGATATTCAAAGTGGGCGGGGCTGAAATATGGCGTATTGCTGAGACCGGATACCTATCTGGCACATAGAAGAAAGCTTCCGAAGAGTGGACCTCCGAGTGGTTCTACATTGATGATGTCATACTTCCAGATCCAATCCGAAGAGGTCTCCCCGAGTTTGTGAGTGTTCCTCTGAAGAAGTGCCACAGCTGGCGCCCTCGGAGCCTCGAGGAGGAAGATAGTGCAGAAGTTCGCCAACTCCTAAGCAAGATCAGGACGCTTGCCCAGTCCGGGTATACGATAGTCGAAGTAATGGAGACCTCCATAGTACGGGGAGTTCAGCCGGTCCAATACAGAGGACTTCCCATGTGGAATTACAATTGGGAAGATGACGCCTCCCGCTGCGGCAGGAAAGGTCCAGACACCCCTGCCGCCCTAGCCAAAATATTGGCCGAACTGTTCAAGGGTAAGGAAGAGGAGTTTCTGCGCATCACGCATAGAGAAGGATATTCCATGTACAATCCTCCTAGCTGGGTGAGCCCCCAACTTTTTTGCTCCACTCATTCCCCTCCCTGAGCTTTGTTCACTGAAATATTAACCCGTCCATTTATAACAGCACTGGCGAAAGACTTCCGAGGGGCTTTACAGCCCCGCCCCACAGCCCGAGGGCCACAATCAGGACCTTGACCCTGGATTTGAAAAGGATCCGGATATATTTGTGGTGCTGGAGAATGGGACATTTTACCAAACGAGCTATGATGGCACAGAGGTGGCCATTGTCGCCGACTATCCCGGTCTTCTCCCCGCTTCTCATGTAAGTAATTAGGAGACACTTTGTCTGAGAGGGTTTCTGCATTCTTTCTTGCTCACCGCGGCATCTTGTGCTCAGAAGGGGAGGCGTTCGGCGCGTCGGGCTGCCAAAGGGGCGTCTCCGGAGAGAGGGGCTCCCGCGCCTGGCAGGCCTTCGAAGAGGAAGGCAAACAGAGACACGGTCGGGCCTTCCTTGAAGAGGTATGGGTTTGCAACTATGCTCTTTTTAGTAGTCGTGTCCAACCATGACTCGTATGTTCATTTTGTATCAAAAAAAAGGTTTGACAGACTATGTCCGGGGACCCGGCCAGTCGTGCTTCTAATAACTAAGATTCGGTCCCGACCGAAGAGAAGGGGCCCGATATGGGAGTGGCGTCGGACTGTCCTTCTGCCGAGGGTTCGGAAAATATGTCCGTCACCAATTCGGAGGTGGAGAGCGCCATGGATCACCGGCGCCGGAAGGCCATTTTACGAAACCCCCGCTTCTCAAAAGAGGAGTTCGGTGCCTTCAGCTCGGCTGATGCATACATCCAAGCTGCTCGAGATGGGCTTAACAGAGCCACCGAGCAACATTTGAAAGATGTGCAGGTAAGTTTACCTTACCCGAATTTGATAACCATGAGCCAGTAGCCCTCGAGACTTGAAGCAGTTGGGACAAATGTTTTAAGGATCGTTGTGTAACCAGGTTCTTATGGAGAAGAATGACTTGCTAGCTCAAGAGCTGGAGCAGTGCCGGACACAGCTAACTGCTACTACCACCGAACTGGAGAAGTTCAAGAAGGCGTCCTCTGGTAATATTTCCCTCTATCGAGAAACAAAAATGATACGGCAGCTATATTAAAACTGATGTTTGTCTCATAACAGGGTCATTGGGCCAACTGGAAGAGGAACTGAAGGACGCGCAGACGAGCGAAAATGAGGCGAAGAGACAACATGCCGCAGGCGAGCGCGTCCTGACCAAAGTCAGGGAGGAGAAAAACAAACTCCAAGATTCAAACACCAAACTGGGCGAAGAACTGAAAGATGTATGAGCCCAGCTAGCCGACTCCGTGAAGGAGAACAAAAAACTGCGAGGCGGCATATTTAGTATGTGGCTGTATTTACCTTTTAACAGTTTGGAAGTAAAAGTAGCTGATATAGCTGTTATTGTAGGTATATTGACGGGCCACCCCAAAGAGGAGGTGTCCGGATCATCAAGTGATCTTCTGCAAGGGTTGTCGCAGTTGCACGAGCAAGCTCGGCAGGCAATGCGGAGCGTAGCCAAGGCCTTATGGCCATCCGACTCCCCTACAGGGAGTATGGAGAAGCTTGTAGAGCTATTCAAGGGAGCGCGGCGGCGTGTCCGACTATGGAAGATATCGGCCTGTTGAGAAGGTGCGCGAGAGGCCTGGGCCATGGTAAAAACATGATATACCAAGCTGGATCCGAATCACATGGCCCGGGTCGGACCGCTAGGGTCAAATGGGGAAGAAATTCCCGTTAGTTTACTATATGGCCAAGTAGAGGTGGCTGCTAGATACTCCCAACAGGATTGTAAATTAGATCGCCTATTGGACGTTATAGAGGAGGAAGTTTTTGAGTCTTAAGTGACTATGTATTCTCCTTCTAGCTGGATTGTAAAACGATTGTCATGGCCGACCTTTTCGCTTCGATCTCTCGACCCGAAGGTGCAGAGTGTTTCCAAATACCTGAGCGGCAAAATAAACTGAAATAGGACGACCTAGACAATTTTTTTATTGATCTGCTGCAATTGGAATCAATATTTTATCACGTTCTCGTGAATTTAAACAATTGTTTTCGTGAACAGAAAGTTTCTGGAATTTTCAGCAAGATCAAATAATTACTATCCAAGAAGATCCTATAGGTTTAACATGGCACAAACACTAATTAAAACATAAAAACAAATCTAACCAGAGGCTAGATCAAATATTTATTCCTAAACATAAGCAAAAAGCAAAAAACTAAAATAAAATTGGGTAGCCTCCAAACAAGCGCTATCGTTTAACGCCCCTAGCTAGGCATAAAAGCAAGGATAGATCTAGGTATTTCCATCTTTGGTTTTAGGAAAGAAAAGAGCAAACTTATTATCTATGGCATTAATCTTTCTGTTTTGATAAAGCACATGGCTATTAATGGTAGAAGAAAGATTAAGCACGTTACGAAAATTTACATCTAAACTAGCCTTCATTTCTTTGATAGTTTCGTTTTGATAGGAAAGCAAAAGAGAGGTAGGTTCGATCTTCTCATTCATGGGGTGCCCGAATATAGTTTTCATTTTTTCATAAGTATCTATAGCATCCCCTTCAAGAAAACCTCCTTCAAAAATAGAATCTAAAACTTGTTTAAATGAAGAAGGTAAGCTAACATAAAAGCTCTTGAGGTATATCTCAATTTGATATTGTGGCACATAGCTAGCTCGAATCCTTAATAACCTGTCCCAAGCATCTTTTAAAGATTCATCAAGTAAATAGCGAAAAATTCCAAAGTCCTCTTTATCAAAATCATTCAAATTCTCATTGTGAACCCCGGTAGGTTTTTCCATAGTGTTATTATTTATGAGCTTAGCGAGGACAGAAGGACTATCCAAAGCACTAGAACTAGGGAGAGAACCCTTAGCTCTCTTTGACTCAGCCATGGCAAAGGGAAGGCAAACAGAGAAGAGAGGGCGAATAAAACAGCAAGGGTGAAGTGGGGGAGAGGAAAACGAGAGGCAAATGGCAAATAATGTAATGCGAGGGAGATGAGTTTGTGATGGGTACTTGGTATGTCTTGACTTGTGCGTAGACTCCCCGGCAACGGCGCCAGAAATCCTTCTTGCTACCTCTTGAGCACTGCATTGGTTTTCCCTTGAAGAGGAAAGGGTGATGCAGTAAAGTAGCGTAAGTATTTCCCTCAGTTTTTGAGAACCAAGGTATCAATCCAGTAGGAGACCACGCGCGAGTCCCACGCACCTACACAAACAAACAAGAACCTCGCAACCAACGCGTTAAAGGGGTTGTCAATCCCTTCACGGTCACTTACGAGAGTGAGATCTGATAGATATGATAAGATAATATTTTTGGTATTTTTATGATAAAGATGCAAAGTAAAATAAACGGTAATAAAAATAGCTAACTGTTGGAAGATTAATATGATAGAGAATAGACTCGGGGGCCATAGGTTTCACTAGTGGCTTCTCTCAAAAGCATAAGTATTACGGTGCGTAAATGAATTACTGTCAAGCAATTGATAGAATTGAGCATAGTTATGAGAATATCTAGGTATGATCATGTATATAGGCATCACGTCCGAGACAAGTAGAC
>NW_024111063.1:0-10194 GCF_003073215.2 Triticum urartu
TGCAGTGGGTCGGGGCTGAGAGAGATGTGAAATTGGGGATTGAGGATTTTAGTGGGGGGAGGGTTAGCAATGGCGCACCTTCTAGGGGTGCACCATAAACACGGCGATAGCAATGGCGCACCTTCTCCTGGTGCGCCATTACTAATTTTTTTTTGGATTTTTAGTTGCATGTATATGAGTTTCGTACTGCCCGTTAATAATAATAATAATAATAATAATTGTACTGCTCGAAATAAATAAATTGTACTGCTTGGATTTTTTTAAAAAGAACACAACTTTGCCTTGTACTTCTGTGGAATACGAGTTTCATACTGCTCTCCAATAATTTTTTTTGTATTACTCAAAATGATTAAATTGTATTGCTCGTAAATTATTTTACATAACTCAGCTTCCTTCGACATGTATCTTGTACTTCTTGGGGATATCAGTTTCGTACTTCTTGATCTTATAGGGTTTGTACTTCTCAATTACATAATTTTTATTAAGGCTAGTTTTGTATTTTTCGCACTGCACGGCAAAATAAGGTATTTTTTAAAAGTTAAAATAACGTATTGCACTGCTTGGATGTAGTGATTTTCTGTGTTGCTCTGCTGCTTCAAGATATTATGTACTGCTACTCTTCAATACAGAGAACCTTTTTGCACTTCCCTAAGCTCGCTAATTCCACAGCTCCAAGTAGCAGCTGCAAAAGATGAGTACCAAATTAGCATAAAGGACACCCTGTACTGCTACTCCAAACTACTCGGTACTTCTCTCAGTGTAACTATGGTACTGCCTCCTTAGCAGGAATAATTCTCAGCAGGTACTTCCTCGCTCGCATGCTGTACTGCTCTGTACTTCTACCTAAATATGGTAAAACATTTATGAATATGAAAAAATATCATCAAATTTGAAAAAATATTCATGAATTCAAAAAGTGCCCATGAAATTTAAAAATATTCATGAGTTCAAAAAATATTAACAAATTCAATACTTTTTGTGAGTTAGAAATTCAATACCAGAATAAACTTAAATAAAAATTGGTATACCAATGGCGCACCTCCTAGGGGTGTGCCATAATTACCTTGATAGCAATGGCGCACCTTCTCGTGGTGCGCCATTAGTAAAAAAAATTTGGATTTTTAGTTGCATTCATTTGTGAATTGGTAAAACATTTATGAATATGAAAAAATATCATCAAATTTGAAAAAATATTCATGAATTCAAAAAGTGCCCATGAAATTTGAAAATATTCATGAGTTCAAAAAATATTAACAAATTCAATACTTTTTGTGAGTTAGAAATTCAATACCAGAATAAACATAAAAAATTGGTATAGCAGAATAAACATAAATAACAGAATAAACATGAATAAATATTCATGAGGACTGGAACAGAAGAAATGTCATTTCCATATGTCGAAATACAATCGAGAAATGAAGACTACAATTTAAATACAATCGATCTTAGCTAGCTATCTTTTCACAATCTTCTTGCCCTTCTTTTTCGCAAATGGAGTTCTTCTCTTGAACGGATGTCCTTTAGGTAGGGTGGTCCTGCTTCTTCTTGTGGTGTATGGCACTTCATCGTCATCGTCATGTTCCATCTTCGGGTCGCCGTACTTGTCGAAGTCTTGCTCATTGGCGACTCCATCCATTCCGATGATCTTCCTTTTGCCTCTCCTCACGACAACACGACTGGGCTTTGACGGGTCGGTAATGAAGAAGCATTGGTCCACTTGGGAAGCTAGTACCCATGGCTCATTTTTCGCGGTTATGTTTGCGCCCGCGGTCTTGGATTTGGCTTCGGGTATAAACATGGTGGTGAAATACCAGTCTTCTTTTAGGACACTCTTGGCCCATCTGACACGGAACATCGGGACCTTCTCCCCAGCGTAGCTCAGCTCCCAGATCTCCTCGATCCTTCCGTAGTATCTGTCCTTATCGTTACCGGTGTAGGATTCCATCATTACCCAGGAGTTCTGATAACCATCGCTCTTCATGTCCTTTTCCTCGGTGTAGAATGTGTAGCGATATCGTACGCCTCATACGTCATCAGGTTGTGCTCGGCGCCCTGTGACAAGGCAAATATGAGTTTTTCTTCCGCGGAAGAATCCTCATATAAAGGGTACAACAGAAGCTTCTCCTTGAACCAACGCGTGAAACATGAGTTGTGCTCTTTGATTATATCTCCGTCCGTCCTCTATTGGCCTCGGTCATTGTACGTCTTCTCAATAAAGGTTTTGTGCTCTACCACCCAAGGATCGACCACGTCTATGTGTTGTAGCGCGACTAGGTTTGCTCTTTCAAAGTCGGCGAGTCGACCCTTGAAGTCGACATGCATTTCGCGGCGACCCTCGCGGTGACCCCATCCAGCGAGCCTGCCGCGGTGCGTGTTGATGGGCAAACCAACGGGGTTCTCGATGCCTAGAAAATTCATGCAGTAGGAGATGCACTCTTCGGTCAGAAAGCCCCTGGCTATGCTTCCCTCTGGACGTGACATGTTGCGAACGTATCCTTTGATGACACCATTCATCCTTTCGAACGGCATCATGTTGTGCAGGAATGTCGGCCCGAGTTGGATGATATCCTCCACGATATGGACCAGCAGATGCACCATAACGTCGAAGAATGCGGGCGGGAAGTACATCTCAAGCTCGCATAGTATCACCACGATCTCTTCTTGTAGCCTTCTGAGTTGCCTCACGCCAACCGACTTTCGAGAGATGACGTCGAAAAAGCTGCATAGGCCAAATAGCGTTTCACGGACGTGCGCGTCCGTGATCCCACGGATTGCAACTGAAAGTATCTGCGTCATCAGCACATGACAGTCGTGAGACTTCATCCCGCTGAACTTTTGCTTCGCTGAGTCTAGGTATCTGCTTATCTTCCCCGCGTAACCATAAGGAAGTTTTACTCCTACGAGGCAGGTGAAAAACTGCTCGATCTCCTCCTGACTTAGAGTGAAGCATGCAGGAGGGAAGTCATTTTCGATCTTCTTGGCCTTTTTTCCTTTGCGACGACTTTCCGTGTCCTTCGCCTCATCATCATCATCATTAGCGTGAAGCTCCTCCCTGATGCCCATTGATTTCAAGTCTGCCCTTTCTTTCGGCCCATCTTTGGTCCTCTCTGGCATGTTGAGCAGGGTACCAAGCAGACTCTCGCACACGTTCTTCGTGATATGCATGACATCAAGGCTGTGAGGCACACGGAGGATCTTCCAGTACGACAAGTCCCAGAAAACAGACCTTGTTTTCCATACCTTCAGCAGCGGCTCTGGCGCCTTTCGCTTCTTTCCTGGCTCTGGCGCCTTTCCCGGCGGTGGGCCCTCTTTCCAATTTTTCAACAGCTTGTCTATTTCCTCGCCGCTCCTCGTACGCGGGCATCTTCGGGGTTCGGTTTCACCATCGAATAGATCCTTGCGTTTTCTCCATGAGTCGTCGTCGTGAAGCCACCTTCGATGTCCCATGAACACGGTTTTCGAAGACCCGGGATCTCTATCTAGCTGACGATACGTTGTGTCATCCATGCACCTGATGCATCCAGAAAATCCGTGGACCACCTGCCCCGCGACATATCCGTAACCGAGATAGTCATGCACCGTCCTGAGCAGTGCGGCTCTCATAGGGAAATATTCTTTCTCTGCGGCATCCCACGTATTGGCTGACATTTTCCACAGCGTGTCTAGCTCCTCTTTCAGCAGCCCTAGATACAGATTGATGTCATTCCCTGGTTGTTTCGGCCCCTCAGTTAGCATACTCATGTGAATGTACTTCCTCTTCATGCACAACCAGGGGGGAAGGTTGTACATCCACACAAACACAGGCCAGGTGCTATGTGTGCTTCTCTGGCTACCAAACGGATTGACTCCATTGGTGCTCGCCCCAGCATGATGTTCCTTTGATCGTCCCCAAATTCTGGGTGTTCGAAGTTCAACGCTTGCCACTGGCTCGCATCCTTAGGGTGACTCAGCATCTTGTCTTTCTTATTTATCTCCGGATCATTTCCGTCATCTTCTCGCTTCTTCTCCTCCCTATCCGTGTGCCATCGCAGGAGCTTTGCTACCTTAGGGTTCGTGAAATACCGCTGCAGACGAGGAGTGATCGGAAAGTACCACACCACTTTTCGAGGAGCTTTCTTCCTCTTCTTATATCGAGTGACGCCGCACACCGGACATATGGTAGACTCCACGTGCTCGTCCCGATAATTGATGCAATTGTTCATGCACACATTGTATTTCACGTGCGGTAAATCCAGAGGACACACGATTTTCTTCGCCTCCTCGAAACTGGTCGGGCACTTGTTCCCCTTGGGAACATATTCGTGCCAGAATGACATGTTCTCGTCGAAGCATGCGTTTGTCATTTTGTGTTTTACCTTTATCTCCAGAGCCATGAGCGTTACTTTCAGGAGGGTATCCTCGGGCCTGCATCCTTCATACGATGGAGGAACCGCGTCTATCTCCAGTTGATCCATCTTGGCTTTCTCTCGGGCAGCAGCTCTTGCGTTATCCGTCTGTTTGAGAAGAAGCTCTTGAATATGAGGGTCCTGCACCCAGCCCATCGATGGTCCATCGTCGTCTGCTCCGGCATCTTCATCTTCATGATCATGCCCTTCATCTTGATCTTCCTCATCATCATGTCCGGCATCTTCTACATGATGACTGTGTACTGCATCTACTTCGTGATCATGTCCTGGAGATTCTTCGTCTTCTCGCCTGCCCTCGCCGTGGTTGTCTTGCTGCCCTTCCTCATTTCTTGCCCGGCCCCCATGGACGACTTCATAATCATCTTCATCACCTTGCGACTGATAGCCATCCATGAAACCACGCAAGAGTAGGTGGTCCCGCACCTGTCCGGAATCCGGGTCCGTAATAAGGCTCTTCAGCTTGCATCTTCGACACGGACATCTTATCTCCGTCTCATTCTTTTGAAGCATCTCGGCCTTCGCGGAGCTCAAAAACCTATTCATGATGCCTTCGGTCATCGTGTGGATCATGGTCGCCTGCAGGGTAGAGCAAAACGATATTTTATAACAAAAAAAAAATTTGGCATGACTTTGCCTAAAAATAGGACAAAAAAGAATGCATAGTGCCAAATTCTCGCCGAAACGGAAATGAATCAACATTCCGGAAAAATATTGGCAACTATCGCATTTCAAATACCGGTACCTGCAAACACAAACATATGCAACGCCATAAACATATGCAACACCACAAACATACATAGATCTAGGCCATAAAAAGTGTGTACGTTGTTGGAGGGAGAAAAAAGTAGATCTAGAACATAAAGAAAGCTTTCCCCTTACTTACCTATCAAAAAAAGGAAATTTAACCACTTAATTTTGGTGAACTATGGTGCAAATGAGGTAAGGAGGAGGAGGCAGCCGAGACCAAGCTTGGATAGAGGTGGAGAGAATGAAGTGGGGAAAGTGAGTGTGGTAGTTGGCTGTCCAAAATATCTAGCTGCTCCCAGGTTACCAATGGCGCACCACCTAAGAATGCGCCATTAGTAACCACTAGTTAAAACTAGTAATGGCGCACTGTCCCCTGGTGCGCCACTGGTAACAAATTTTTTTTATCTTTTTTTTTCATAACTAGTAATGGCGCACCACACACCAGGTGCACCATTAGTAATGTGGACATTAATGGCGTACCTGTATCTGATGCGCCACTGCTATATAGCAGTGGCGCACCACATACATGGTGCACCATTAATGTCCATATTAGCTATAGTCGTTTTCCTAGTAGTGACACACATCCCACGTATACATGTATACCTCTTGCACATGCACGTTCAAGGTCTCCTATGTCTCCATACGTACTTAATTACCCGTAGCCCTAACGCCACATCGAATCGTTCTCTTGTGTGCACATAACTTCCGCCTGGATGGGTAAAACACACACTCACACTTAACGATCTCCTTCTAGCTACCCCCTCTCTCACTCTTCCCCTATATCCCCTAAACCAATAAGACCATCCCTTCGTTTAATTCCCGCCTACATGCACCATCGATATATAGTAGTATTCCTCGATGTCTCTCGAACAAACACATTCTCTCGATGTCGACTCCTCTCACGCGCACACACATTCTCTTCCCTCTCTACGGACCTTTTCTCTCTCACACCCCTCGTTGGTGGCCTCTGCCATATACATCACCTCTCTATGATGAAGCCACGCATACTTAAATTACATTCGCCACCGACCCCGCGTCACACACACACACACACATACACACACACACTAAGACTCCATCTCACACACACATGCTCTAGGCGGAGCATTTGTTCGTACCACCCTTCGTCCAACCTTACCCGTATGATAAAGAATCACCTTAATTTACTTGTATAACATGGAAAAATTCCACGTTACTTTAGTAGTTAGCAAACTTATCATCTCTACTCTTATAAAAAACCGAGTTGGTGATGATGGTGTGCCTGCCATCTTGTAATATAGACCGTCCGATCTATATCTGATGGATAGATAGCAAACTATGACAATTTTACAAAAGATACCCGCACCTCTCTACACATTTACAGATAAGGCCTTGCCTCGTTCATCCTTATCTCCCACAACCTCATTGCTGAGCAATTAAAAAAGGAAGTCTCTGGAACAATCTAGCATGGTGGCCGCTGCCGCTTGCCAGCGCCGTCCATCCCCATGCCTCCGCCCAGTTCGACCACCAGTCACCACCACGCTCCACTCCTCCTCACCTTATCTCTCATCTTTCATTTTTTTGATGAAATTCTTGAGATACCATTTTTCCGATAAAATTCTCGAGATATCATTAGTTTTTACACATGGGATTACTCCTGCATGGGTCAATCACAACAGGTGTTTTGTAAAAAAATGCATCATGATGTTCCGTGCAATGCACAGGCATCTTGCTAGTAATTATATAACGCAAATCACGAGCAGGAAGTGACATTTGTTTTACACAACCACGTTAACATGGCCACGTAAATCACTAGTTAAAGTGTAATACCATTATACTTATATCCCAATGCAAAAGGTAGAGTACATGTCCGAAGAGTAGAGTCGTAGACACGCACGCTGTCTCTCAGAATCTCACACACACACACACCAGTTACGTGATGCCCCCTTAAGCAGACACGTATGTTATAATTTGTGCACCCGCGGGTACATGTGATGGTGCGCATTTATTTAAGCCGGATGGCGAACCCAAATAGTAGCTGCATTCATTCACTCCTGCTGCCTCTTATCTGGTCGCCGTCGCCTGGTAGCCATGGCTCGGCCGAAGGTAACGACATACGCCATACTCCCGCCAGAGCGGCGCTTTAATCTGGAAATTTTAGTGGTCATGCATGCATCTTTTTGTGCTAGCACTCCTATATAAGGGTTGACCGGTCGCTTCTCGCGGACGTGCGCGGGCGGTGGAAGAGGAAGGAGAAGGGAAGCGGGTTGTGGAGTAACATTTTTTACCACAATTTCTTAGGAAACTGAGTGCAATAATTGAGTAGTTTTGCAAACTACCAGTACTACACCTGAAATGGTTCAAAACCAATACCACTACCATGCCCGCGTGTGACCTTCCTGGCCAACCCAAACCCCCTCCCTTGCCGGCGCGCGCTTCCCGCGTGAAACGGTCAGCGTCGCCCCAGAGCGTCAGTGTCGCATTAATGCCTAGCCAGAGCGGAGGCGACCTCTCACTGGCACCAGCTTTGAAGCAGCGCGACGGCCGAGAGAGCGCTGCTTCCCGGTACACGCAACTGCTCCGCATCGAGGCTGGCCATAGTTTGGATGAGTCTCCATCGTGGGGAGCCACACTAACAACGATGATATGGACTCCCGTTTCCCACAGTCATGGATCATTCCATCTATGAAGAACACATGGGACTGGAACTACGAGACGGGCATATACCCAGGAGTGGACGTACGAACCTGAGTAATGTAGCGCAGTAAGTGAAATAGAAAGGCACAAATAGCATGAACATGCGTGGCATATAGGCATTTGTCTCTTACTACCACTAAATGTTGTACGTGCAATGCACGGTGATGTTATGGAGTACGTGCCTAAGTACTCTACTACTACTATATTAATTGGAGGCACATATTAGATTTTATATTTGTTTACGTGTATGCCCCTAGACCTTCCAACTAGACGTGTCTTTCTCTCTGGGTCGCACTTTGTATCATTCGTACCACTAGTATTACTACGTGTGGTCTCCGACCCAGAAGTGGAAGAAGGGGAGACGCTCTACCACATTGTTCATGTCCCACTCCTTTCGCTGACATGTGGGACATCCAGCACGTGCCGTGTTTGGCACTCCTTCGTCGTAAGAGTTGAAATGCTAGCATTCATCAGAAATAAAAAATAAATATAAATCAACAGTGATACTATACCACGCGGTTTCCTTGCTCCTTGATATCGGAAAGAATACTTCCGTTCGCCGACATGTGGGACGTCGACCATCCTGGTTCACTTACCATGCATGCAGAACTCCAAGGGAGAGTCACCCCGGTCGTTGCATCGCAGTAATAATGACTAATGAGCCGTCAAATCACAGGCCCAACCTTTTCCACTGTGAAGTTGCTCGGACGAAGGAACCATCATGACTTCGTTGAATTCCGCTTCTTGAAGAAAACTACTGTACCAGCAGTACTGCTAGCTACAGTAGTTACTCCAGCAGAGGCCTCCCTTGGTTTATAGGATAGGAATTTTATAGGAATATGAAAATCATAGGAAGTGAGATGACATGCATCTCTATTCCTATAGAGAAAGAGATGCCATTTGATGCATAGGATAGGAATTTTTCCATTGAGTCTAGGCTAATGTACTGGTAATTTGCTCTAAAAACTACAGTGGTAATTAATTAAACAAACGTATGGCCAACACAAACACACACACTAACTACTAGTACTACTACTTCTCACATGCTGGCCAGACACCGTCGTTCTCCCTCCCGGCTTTGTCGGCGACACCCAACCGTGCTTGGATCTCCGCCGACCTCTCCGCAGTAGCGCGTGCATCCTCTTCTTTCTTGCGGTGGCGGGCCTCTCTTTTCTTGAGTGCTTTCTGACTTTTCCGCTCCCTCTGTGCAGCTTTGGCCGCCTCTTGCTCTACCGCCCATTTGGCCTTGGCAGCTTCAAATTCCGCCCACGTAGGTTAGAGGTCGCGAGCGGTGATGAACTCGACACGGCGGGATGCCATCGCTTCCCTACCATTTTGTGTGCGGTTGTGGGCGGCGAGGAACTCGGCGCGGCGGGATGCCATCGCTTCCTTACCGTTAGTGTGCGGCGCGGTGGCATGAACGACGCTTGGTAAGAGCTCTGGGGTGGAGTGGTCGGAGAACCATATAGTGCATTGGTTTGTCAAGAGCTCAAGGACAGAAGACGAAGGAAATTTGGATTCCCCTTCAATCCTGGTCATTTATTACCGAGTAAAATGCATTGACGGTCATAGAACTTGTATTGATAGCTCACTTTGATCATTGTATACGAGATATGGGATTATACGGTCACTGGCTCAGCGCATAGCTCCATATTTGTCTGGTTGACTTGTCAAACAGTCCGCATGCACCTCATCAGCTCGTGTTCTTTATCTATCTATCTATGCGGGCCTACCTGTCAGTGGAGAAAGAAATAAAAACCAAAATTATGCGTATGTGAGGAATCAAACCACGGACTTGTCGCTGCAACGCACACTCGTCAGCCAAATGAAAATGAAATACTTTGCGTTAAATGCACAAACCGATTTTTTATATTATATGTGATGCACACATTAGCGCACACCGTCCATAGAGGCAAGTAGCATTTACACGTGAAGACACTCACGCTCACGCTGTCAAACCATGCTAATGCATGCACGTCGCCCTCTCAATCAAAGTCCTGCTCATGGCGCAACGCAAACGACGAGCCTGTCACCTGCGTGCCCCGGCGGTGCCTGACATTACTGTTTAGACGTTTGCTGGAGGTCTCCGCGAACACCGAGCATGTATTCACCTGACTCAACACCAATGGTCATACTTGTGACTCGGTGCCTTGCTCATGTATATCATCCATCACAACGACAATCTATAAAACAGCCTAGCTAGAGAGGGTACTATGGTACCTATATATGTACTATCGTGAGCGACCGATCATAGTGCCACTACACATGAGTGTTTGTCTGATCGATTTGTCCATTATCCGTAAGTTATGCATGGTTTTGTGGTGTCTAATGGTGGTCGTCAAAGGCTAGTTGGCGACAAGAGCGG
>NW_024111064.1:0-9157 GCF_003073215.2 Triticum urartu
TATGATATGAAATTGGGGTTCGACGTCTAGTGGTCCGCCTATCCATAGTTGGTTTTACAGTGACCTCGTTGTGTCTTAAAGAGTCCTTGGTTATGCTGACTCGGGGATGCTTCGTATGTCATGTGCACTACCTTGCACATGATGGTGTTGGACGATCGAGCCCGTGTAGGCCCCACCACAAAAACTTCAGATGAAATCTCTATCATATGTTTGTTCCGGCTTATTCTGCAAGCCAATCCTTTGTTTTGTTTTTTCAGTTGTGGTATTCGAGTTGCTTCGAAGTCAAGTGTTGATTCCATACCTTTCCAAACCGGTGTTCTCATACTCTGATGTGAATACCAATCCTTCATGATCATCGAGTTTGTCATGTTAATTATTTTTCAACCGGTGTGTTTTCTCTTCAAGTGAATCCGATCTTTTTCAACATCCGCAAGATCAACTCAAGTCTTCTCAATGTTGTTTGTTTCATCCGTCCCAACTTGCCTTTGTTTTCCCCTCCCTCCCACCCTTTTTCTTCAAGGACTCGGATTTCTTAATCAGGTATCCATTTCATTGATGGGAAGTTTCTCCATTCTTTTGTGTCAATGCTCTTACCCGGTAGTTCTCATGAAGATGCTCTACTAGTTCATCATTCTTCGTTCTCTTTCTTCTCCGGTGGTTTCAATTCAAGTTTTCGGTGTTTGATCACATTCCTTTCCTCGGTTCAAATGTCTTTTCATGCCGGTGCACCTCATAATCATTCACCTCTCGCTATTCTTTTGTTCCGGAGTGCTGAAGATATCTCAGGAGATTCGTGTTTTCCACTCTTAATTCGCTCAAGTTCTTTTGAGGATGTTATCTCATTCAAGACATTTAATTCAACCGGTGCTATCTTTATTTTAAATCATTCCAAAGGTGTTTCTTTTGAGTGGGCCCTAACCCACAGGTCTTTTTCCATGATCTTACCCGACTCTTCTAATTTTCCCGGAGCTATCCTAAATTCTTTTCAAAGTTTGATGTAAGAATGATTCATCATCAGTCATATGTATTTCTCCAAGATTTTTTTTCAAATTCTTTTCATCGTTGGCTCAACCTTTTCCATTCTTCATTCCGGAGTGCCTCAATAACTCTTGGTGGTGTTTCTCGTCGTCATTCTCAACATTTGAAGACCGAAGAAGAGTTTTACCTCCATATCTTATCCGTTCTCTCAGAGATTTGTGGTTCTAGTTCGAGGCCATCCTCTCATAAATGTTTTCGATTGTCAGAATTCTTTTCACCCATCCGAAGAAATTCAAGAGACTTCTCAGTTTGATTATCCGGAGTCCATCAATTCAGGTTTATTCATTCTCAGCTTTCAGTTATCATTCTCCAATCTTACCGGTGCATCGTTCAAGTGATCTCTAATCAGCTTGTGTTCTCTTCATTCTCTGGTATCCAAATTCTGTTAAGTATCTTCTTTCATTTTCCAATTCTTCCCGGTGTTTCTTTATCTTTTCTTCGTTCATTCTAATTCTACCGGTGGTCCGTTCAAGATTTCTCTTCCTTCATTATCATATCAATTCATTCATTGTTTCAATCCTACCGGTGGGTCGTTGAAGACCTTATCAAGTTTGCGATATATCTATCTTAATCCTTTCTACGAGAATGAGTGGTATGTCAAATCCGTTGATTGTCATCAATTTAAATTGGTGAAGGATGGGCATAACATAATTCTTATTTTGGATTCATCCAAGTGATTAATTCCTTATTCCGGAGATCCATCTAAATCATTACAAGGTTTCACCTTGTGTTTTCAACTTCTCTTCCTTTTCGTTATCCTTTTGTTTACCGGAGTTCTTCATGGAGGCTCTACATGATGGTTCATAAAGGATTTAATTCCTTCTCCAAGTTTTCATTGATATTCTTTTCAGAGGAGCTCAAGCATTCTTCATCTTGTGTTCCAAAGTACAATTCGTTCTATCTTATCTTTTGAGGTGGTGCAATGTCATTGTTGATAATTTTCCTTCGTGTTCCATGATTCACAAGTTATCAAGAATGAGGTATTTTAAATCCATCAATTTCTTCTTTGGATTTATCTTGGGTTATATTTCACCTAAAGCTTTGCGTGATAATTTTGCTATTATGGTGCTTATAAATGACCCAAGCTCTTCATTTGTCCTCCCGGTGAAATAAGTTTCTCGTCTCCTTGTTGATATCAATCCAATCTATTGTTTTCCGTTAGTGGCAGAATTTCTCCTCATAGTTTTGAGATGTTCTCCATAAGCCCACTACAAGCTTACTCTTATCGTTGTTGGTTTACCAATAACTACGTTCGTCCATTCTCCTAAAGATGCTTTCAAGATCATTCGAGATAGAAGATATTGTTTTTCTCCTCTGTTCATCCCATTCCATTCTCTCTTTTCTTCCGGAGGCATTGTGATGATGCTCCCTTCACTCATCATCTCGTATTGTGAAGATCATGCTCTTTCCTTTTGTTTACCCATTCAACCGGAGTGTCATGTTTTCATTCCAGTTCTCTCATCTTATCAAGTTTTACCTCTTTTCCTCAACCGGAGTGTTGTCTGAAATGTTTCTTACCCCTTGTGCCATTCTTGCAATAGTTCCGGAGGTAGTGTATTGTTGTTTTCATCAAGTATCTTCTCATCTTATCAAGTTCTTATTCAATTCCTTTTCTTTTCAGTCGGAGTGCTTCCCAAATTATATCATTCTTTTTCCTTCTCTATCTCGTTTTAACCGGAGTGTTGTGTCTATCATTCCTCTTCTAACTGGAGTCTCATCCAAGTGCTTTCTTTTGCAAAGCTCATGTTCTTTACCTTCCTGTTCCAACCGGAGTGTTTTCGTAATTGATCCTTATCATTCCTTGTACATCTTGTTTCTACCGGAGCGCTTGCATGTACTGCTTGTCCATTACACCCTTTTTTCCTATGTCTTGCAAACTACAAGGTTCTAGTAATGTCCCTTGTTCCTCTCTTCTAACAGAGTGTTTTCAACTTTGTTCATCTTCGTTGTATTCTTTCTTTCAATTTGTTCAACCTCGCGAGGTTCTTTGATTTCACTCATTTTTCAAAGAAGCAACTTAGTTTTACCTCTTCTCTTCCTCTTCCGTTTCCCTCCGGTGCCATCCTAGATCTCGGGACGAGATCCTTTCGTAGTGGTGGAGTGTTGTGATGCCCCGAGACCAATGCACCTGGTGTCTTCCAGTTATTCGCCGACGTTGCCTTGTCATTTGCTTGCGTGTTGCATCTTGCCATGTCATCACGTGCATTGCATCATCATGTTTTCAAAACCCGCATCCGTCCGGGTTTCCCCAGTTCCGTCCGTTGCCCGTTCTGAGCCCAACCACACTCCCACGCGCTTGCGGCACGTCCGAAATATTATTTTATAAGTGGCAGGAAAATGTTCTCGGATTGGGTTGAAAGTTGGCGTGTGGTCTTATTATAGTGTAGATAGACCCCCTGTCAATTTTGATCGCATTCGGAGTTCGTTTGATAGTCCAACCATTAAACTATAGCGGCATTATAGCCGGTCTAACGTCGGACGTTTTCGGTCTTCGGAAAACCGTGTCGGGCTGCATCTCTCCCCTCTTCTCTCACACCAATATGCTCTCCACATTCCTCCTAGGCCCAGCCAACCCCTCTTTGCTCAGTGCATCGACCCCTCGCCTCGCTGTCCGAAACTGTCCCGGACCCGACCCGAGCAGTCATGACCGATGGGTCCGGAACATCCCCAAACATCTACAAAACGTCACCGTTTTCTTATTTGGACTCCCTAGCTATTTTATTCGCGATCGTCCGATTTTGATCGGAGGCTCTAGATAGACCCTAACCTTTTTCACCTGATGTATATATTTGGTCCAACCCTAAAATTAGGAGGTTTGTCCCATCCACCCTCCTGCCCGCCGCCACCTACCTTTCTTCCTCGGGATCCCCTCATTCCCCCCAATCTAATCCCACCAACCAGACTCCACCCGAGGCCTCCTCTCGATCCAACTCGTCTTCGCTCTCCTCGTCGACCAGGGAGACGAGCTCCTCCCGAGACCAACAGATGAGCCCCCGTCGCGACCCTCTCCTTCTGTTCCCTCTTCCCTCAGCTCCCTCTCCCTAATCTCCTCATCCCTCTGTACCTCAACAGGAGCTCTAGCGCCATGGCTGATCCTCTCGCCGAGCTCCGTCAAGTCCGCCGCCCGCTGCCATCTTCCCGGCGAACCACGTCGACCCGCCGCTTCCCGTGCCTGCCGATGTCCCGCCTGCTCCTCTGCTGCTACCGTTGTTGTGCTCTGTCGGAGACGGCGAGCCTCGCCTCGTCTGCACGTCGATCTGCCGCGGACTGCCCTTAGCACGGAGCTTCACTGCCACCGAGCCTCGGATCCGGTCGGTTCCTGTGTGTCCTCGACCGCGCCATGTCCCTTGCCCTGCGCCCCCGTCTTCCCCTTTCGCCTCGCGCCGAACCTCTGCTTCCAACCGCGTCGTTGCTCTGCTCCCTGTAGATCAGAGGACCGCGCCCGCTTCAGTGCCTCCCCTCTGTCCGGATCGAGCGAGAGGAGCTCGCCCGGCCCAGCCGCACGTTGTCCGCGACCCCAAGGCCTAGCTGCATGCCCCTGGCCTGCCTCCTACGCGCTGTGGGCCGTGCCTCCAGGCCCAACGCGCCCCTTCGCCGCCTGCCAGGCCTCTCCTTCTACAGGGCCAGGCCCATGGACAAAGCGAGCAGCCCCTCCAGCGCCCCCTTTCCTGTGCACTTCTGGGCCTGCTAGTTTTGGCCTGTGGTATCTTTTTTTCCAGTCCAACGATTTTCCATATTATCCTAAGACTGCAGATTTGCAGAAAAACCCTTGCACTTCATGCATATAATAACTTCACAACCGTGCATCGGAATTAAACAAACTTAATATGTAAATTGTTTAGAATTTTGTCTAGTTTCATAATATGCCACTTTCATCTATGTTTGAAATGTTTAAATTGCTGTTTGTTCAAATTTGCCCCTATGCCATGCTAAAATGATTTCATTCATAACTTAATAACCGTAACTCCAAATTTAATAAACTTTATATGTAAATGGGGTAGAAAAATGCCTAGTTTAACTTGGTGACCTTACTTTGCATGTTTAACAACTCTAAAATTTGGTTTAGGGCAGAACAGGACCAAACCTAATATATGCATATGGGGATTTACCGGAATGGTTGTTCGTTGCTTCCGGCCTCGTTTAAACTTGACTAGGTAGGTAGTTTTACTTTGCTTAACCCTCTTTCCATGTTTAACAACATTTAATATTGTTGGGTACGTAAACGAGATCGAACTAAATGCAAGGGAGTTGCATGTTGAGATCCATTTAATTTGTAGGATTGTTTGTGCATTTTTCCATGCCATGCCTCATTAAACCGTACATGCATCATACTTGTTTACGCATCGTGCCATGCTTATGTGATGATTGTTTACTATGTTGTTTGCTTTCTTTCCGGTGTACTTCTTCTCGGTAATCCGGTAACATTGCGTTTGTGAGGATACGTTGGCTACGTCCGTTTGTCTTCTTCATGGACTCGTTCTTCTTCCTTGCGGGATCTCAAGCAAGATGACCATACCCTCGAAATCACTTCTATCTTTGCTTGCTTGTTGCTCGCTCTTTTGCTATGCCTATGCTACGATACCTACCACTTTATTATCATGCCTCCCATATTGCCATGTCCAGCCTCTAACCCACCTTGTCCTAGCAAACCGTTGTTTGGCTATGTTACCGCTTTGCTCAGCCCCTCTTATAGTGTTGTTAGTTGCAGGTGAAGATTGGAGTTTGTTCCATGTTGGAACATGGATATTTGTTGGGATATCACAATATATATCTTCCTTACTTAACGCATCTATATACTTGGTAAAGGGTGGAAGGCTCGGCCTTATGCATGGTGTTTTCTTCCACTCTTGTCAGCCTAGTTTCTGTCATACCGGTGTTATATTCCTTGATTTTGCGTTCCTTACACGGTTGGGTTATAATGGGAACCCCTTGACAGTTCGCCTTGAATAAAACTCCTCCAGCAAGGCCCAACATTGGTTTTACCATTTGCCACCTAGCCTTTTCGTTCCCTTGGGTAGGCCTGCCCAAGGGTCATATTTATTTAAACCCCCGGGCCAGTGCTCCTGTGAGTGCTGGTCCAAACTGAGCGATGTCCGGAGCTACCAGGGGCAACTCTGGGCTGGCCCACCCGGTGTCTGGCTCATTCGGTGTGCCCTGAGAACGAGATATGTGCAGCTCCTATCGGGATTTGTCAGCACATCTGGGTGGCTTTGCTGGTCTTGTTTTACCATTGTCGAAATGTCTTGGAACCGGGATGCCGAGTCTGATCGGATTGTCTTGGGAGAAGTAATATCCTTCGTTGACCGTGAGAGCTTGTGATGGGCTAAGTTGGGACACCCCTGTAGGGATTTGAACTTTCGAAAGTCGTGCCCGCGGTTATGGGCAGATGGGAATTTGTTAATGTCCAGTTGTAGAAAACCTGAAACTTAACTTAATTAAAATGCATCAACCGCGTGTGTAGCCGTGATGGTCTCTTTCCGGTGGAGTCCGGGAAGTGAACACGGTGTTGGAGTTATGTTTGACGTAGGTTATTCTAGGATCACTTCTTGATCATAGGTTTCTCGAACGTGCTTCGCCTTCTCTTCTCGCTCTCATTTGCGTATGTTAGCCACCATGTATGCTAGTGCTTTCTGCAGCTCCACCTCACATACCTTTTACCTACCTATAAACTTAAATAGTCTTGATCGCGAGGGTGTGAGATTGCTGAGTCCCCGTGGCTCATAGATACTTCCAAAACCAGCTTGCAGGTGCCGATGAGATCGTGCAGGTGACGCAACCGAGCTCAAGGAGGAGCTCGTTGAAGATCGTGTTCATCATGTTGTTCCGTTTCCAGTTGATCAGTAGTGGAGCTGAGTTGGGACGATTGGGGATCTGTGTAGCATTTGGGGTAGTCTTCTTTTATTGTGGTTCCGTAGTCGGGCCTTGATTGTATCTGGGTGATGTAATGCTTTATTCATGTATTGTGTGAAGTGGCGATTGTAAGCCAACTATGTATCGCTTTCCCTTATGTATTACATGGGTTGTGTGAAGATTACCTCACTTGCGACTTTCCTTACAATGCGGTTATGCCTCTAAGTCGTGCTTCGACACGTGGGATATATAGCCGCATCGTGGGTGTTACAATATTAGAGATAGCTTAGAGCTAACTTATGTTATTTTGGAGAAGAAGAAGAAGAAGACTATAAGCTTCTTATGTAAACTTGGTCATTTTGTGCTAACATAAGTAATTTTGGAGCTAACCTATAGGAAACTAAGCATAGTAGAGATAACTTAACATATTAGAGCTAACATAGGTAACTAAGCATATTAGAGCTAACATAGGTAACTAAGCATGTCGGAGGAAACAAAGCTAAGTATATATAGATCATTTTGGAGATCAAACATACCTGACATAGTTCAGTTCTCATTGTTCTTCTCCTTCTCCTTCCTCAGCCTGATGCGCCAAGAGTGGCGAGGCGGTCGAGGTAGTGGGATGTAGTCTTCTACCACAATTGGCATGGTCATGTCGCCCAGCTGTGGGATCGCCGGCGCCACCACTGGCGTGAGGTCATTGTCAGGCACCACCACCATCGCCAGGCCATCTTCAGGCAGGACAGGCACGACCATCGCTAGGTCATCCTCAGCCACCACCATCTCTTGCCCATGGTGCGCCACCACCATCTCTTGCCCTTGGTCAGCCACCACCATCGCTAGGTCATCCTCAGCCTGATGCCCACTATGCTCCTCTTCTTCCCCACTCCAGTCCGGATCATCCTCCTTGCTGTCTTTGCTGCAGCCCAAATCACTACTGCTTTTGCTACAGCCAGAATTGTTGTTGCTTTTGCTACAGCCAGAATCGCTGCTGCTTTGGCTGTATCCACTGTCGCTGCTGCTGCTCCCATTGCCTGAGCAAATGCAACAATGACCGTTAACAATCAATGCGAGAGAAAGCCAAATGTAGAGGAATAAGAAGAGACAGAACGTACTGGCAGCATCATCCTCGGCGTAGCGCATGCGACACATAGTCGCGTTGAACACCTTCACGATGAGCATGGTGGTGTCGTCATCGTACTTTAAGAGAAGGAAGTACCCCTGTCGCATGTCGTAGGCACGATAGAACTTCTCCCAGCCACGACATAGGTACATGTGGCCCTCCTTGATCACCAACTCCACGTCCCACGGCCTGCGAAACCCGCTGCCGGCCTGTCGCAGCTTCACATTATTTGGCGGATCTTCACCCAGCATGTTCATAAAAGTGTCAGGCGCCCTCTGCAGTTTGGGACAATGAGTGATGTAGCAAACAACAGAGTTATCATAATGAGATGGGTGAAGGGGAGATCTCTCCTTTTATATACCTGCCTCGTGGATGATACTGAAGTCCCAAGTATGATACTGAAGAACTCGAAAGCATCCAACTCGTACTTCGGTGTGGCAGACCAGAGTCTGCGGTGGCGGCTTCCCCCCATCTCTGATAAGCAGCAGAAGAGACCAAGTTATCATTTCTCATTCAAAAAACAATGCACTTGTCGACATATGATGGCTCTAGTTGAATTTATTAGTAGCACTAGTCGTCAAAAATGTTGACTTTAGTTGATTTCATATAATAACTATTTTAACTTCTTTGGGTCGGCAAACTAGGCAACTAGCTAGTAGTATAAAAACATTCAACTAAAGAAAATAAAGAAACTGCAAAATGTGGCGGAACCCTAAATAAGAAAGTATAAAAACATGTATTTTTCTTCTTCTTCCCCTCTTCTTCTTTTTTCCTCTTTTTCCTTTTCTTCTTCTTCTTCTTCTTCTTCTTCTTCTTCTTTCTTCTTTCTTCTTCTCCCTCCTCCTCTTCCTCCCCTCCTTCTACTCTTCTTCTTCTTATAAACTAAAACTAAAAATAATCTAAAATAAAACTAAACTAAAATAAACTAAAACTAAAACAGAAACTAAAGTAAAAGAAACTAAAAAACTAAAGTAAAAAAGGGGGGAAGAACTCACCTGCAGGGGATCGCCGGTGGAGGAGGCGCGGGCCGGCCGGTGGATGGGAGGGCGACCGCTGGAGGAGGCGGCGGCCCGGTGGAGGGGGAGGCCAGACATCCGTGGTGGGACAGGGCGAGGGGCAACGTAGGGGAGGGCGCGGGGCGGCTGG
>NW_024111065.1:0-9535 GCF_003073215.2 Triticum urartu
TATATATTCTAAAAATAGCTTCTGTGAAGTTTCAGGACTTTTGGAGTTGTGCAGAATATGTCTCTAATATTTGCTCCTTTTCCAGCCCAAAATCCCAGCTGTCGACATTCTCCCTCTTTATGTAAACCTTGTAAAATAAGAGAGAATAGGCATAATTATTGTGTCATAATGTGTAATAACAGCCCATAATGCAATAAATATCGATATAAAAGCATGATGAAAAATGGACGTATCAATCCCGAAGCTTAGGCTTTTGGTTGTCCCTGAATTTTACCTTGGGGTGCCTTGGGAATCCCCAAGCTTAGGCTCTTGCCACTCCTTATTCCATAATCCATCAAATCTTTACCCAAAACTTCAAAACTTTACAACACAAAACTTAAACAGAAAATTTCATGAGCTCCGTTAGTACAAAAAAACAAACCACCACTTAAGGTACTGTAATGAACTCATTCTTTATTTTTTTTGGTGTTAAACCTACTGTATTCCAACTTCTCTATGGTTCATAACCTCCGATACTAGCCGTAGATTCATCAAAATAAGCAAACAACATGCGAAAAACAGAATCTGTCAAAAACAAAACAGTCTGTAGTAATATGTAGTTTTCGAATACTTCTCTAATCCCAAAAAATAAAAAATAAATTGATGGACGTGAGAACTTTATCTATTAATCATCTGCAAAAAGAACCAACCTAATCGCACTCTCTAGTAAAAAATGGCAGCAAATATCATGAGTGCTAAAGTTTCTGTTTTTTACAGCAAGATCACAAAGACTTTCCCCAAGTCTTCCCAAAGGTTCTACTTGGCACAAACACTAATTAAAAGCATAAAACCACATCTAAACATAGGCTAGATGAATTATTTATTACTAAATAGAACCAACAAGCAAGAAACAAAAATAAAATTGGGTTGCCTCCCAACAAGCGCTATCGTTTAACGCCCCTAGCTAGACATAAAAGCAATGATAGATCTCTGTATTATCATCTTTGGTATGCAATCCATACGTGGCTCTCATAATAGATTCATAAGGTAATTTAGTTCTCTTTCTAGGAAAGTGTTTCATGCCTTTCCTTAATGGAAATTGGAATCTAATATTCCCTTCTTTCATATCAATAATTGCACCAATCGTTCTAAGGAAAGGCCTACCAAGAATAATGGGACATGTAGGATTGCAATATATATCAAGAACAATGAAGTCTACGGGAACTGATACGTCTCCAACGTATCTATAATTTTTGATTGCTCCATGCTATATTATCTACCGTTTTGGGAAATATTGGGCTTTATTTTCCACTTTTATATTACTTTTGGGACTAACCTATTAACCGGAGGCCCAGCCCAGATTTGCTATTTTATGCCTATTTCAGTGTTTTGAAGAAAAGGAATATCAGACAGAGTCGAAACGGAACGAAATCAACTGGAGAAGTTATTTTTGGAAGGAAACACATGTGATGGACTTGGACCCCACGTCAGAAGATACGGGAGCTGCCCACGAGGGTGGGGGGCGCGCCCACCCCCCTAGGGCGCGCCCCTGCCTCGTGGGGCCCCCGTGGCTCCCCTGACGTGCTTCTTCTGCCTATATAACTCCATATACCCTAAAACTTCCAGAACGCAACATAGATCGGGAGTTCCGCCGCCAGAAGCCTCCGTAGCCACCAAAAACCAATCGGGACCTTGCTCCGGCACCCTGCCGGAGGGGGAATCCCTCTCCGGTGGCCATCTTCATCATCTCGGTGCTCTCCATGACGAGGATGGAGTAGTTCTCCCTCGGGGCTGAGGGTATGTACCAGTAGCTATGTGTTTGATCTCTCTCTCTCTCGTGTTTTTGATTTGGCACGATCTTGATGTATCGCGAGCTTTGCTATTATAGTTGGATCCTATGTTTCTCCTCCCCCTCTTCTCTCTTGTAATGAATTGAGTTTCCCCTTTGAAGTAATCTTATCGGATTGAGTCTTTAAAGATTTGAGAGCACTTGATGTAGGTCTTGCCGTGCGTACCTGTGGTGACAATGGGATACCACGTGATTCACTTGATGTATGTTTTGGTGATCAACTTGCGGGTTCCGCCCATGAACCTATGCATAGGGGTTGGCACACGTTTTCGTCGTGATTCTCTGGTAGAAACTTTGGGGCACTCTTTGAGGTCATTTGTGTTGGTTGAATAGATGAATCTGAGATTGTGTGATGCATATCGTATAATCATACCCACGAATACTTGAGGTGACATTGGAGTATCTAGGTGACATTAGGGTTTTGGTTGATTTGTGTCTTAAGGTGTTATTCTAGTACGAACTCTAGGGCTGTTTGTGACACTTATAGGAATAGCCCAACGGATTGATTGGAAAGAATAACTTTGAGGTGGTTTCGTACCCTACCATAATCTCTTCCTTCGTTCTCTGCTATTAGTGACTTTGGAGTGACTCTTTGTTGCATGTTGAGGGATAGTTATGTGATCCAATTATGTTAGTATTGTTGAGGGAACTTACACTAGCGAAAGTATGAACCCTAGGCCTTGTTTCCTAGCATTGCAATACCGTTTACGCTCACTTTTATCACTTGTTACCTTGCTGTTTTTATATTTTCAGATTTCAAAAACTATTATCTATCATCCATATACCACTTGTATCACTATCTCTTTGCCGAACTAGTGCACCTATACAATTTACCATTGTATTGGGTGTGTTGGGGACACAAGAGACTCTTTGTTATTTGGTTGCAGGGTTGCTTGAGAGAGACCATCTTCATCCTACGCCTCCTACGGATTGATAAACCTTAGGTCATCCACTTGAGGGAAATTTGCTACTGTCCTACAAACCTCTGCACTTGGAGGCCCAACAACGTCTACAAGAAGAGGGTTGTGTAGTAGACATCAAGCTCTTTTCTGGCACCGTTGCCGGGGAGGTTAGCGCTTGAAGGTATATCTTTAGATCTTGCAATCGAGTCTTTTAGCTTCTTGTTTTATCACTAGTTTAGTTTATAAAAAAAACTATAAAAAATGGTCTCATACGCATCACCTTTTTAATATCTTTCGTGAGTATGATGGAAAGGATAAGTGTGCTCAAGTGTTAGAAGAAGAAATCTATAAAATGTTTGGCACTAAATATTTGAATGATGAGCATGATTGCAATGTTGTTAGTACGAATTCTTTGAATATCATGATGCTAATGATGATTGCACTAGTTATGATGTGCGTTGAAACATGTAATTTTTTGTTGGACTGGTTTGCAAGTACACACCAAATGATGACAGTGATGCGTTTTATATGATGACCAGCACCAGCTGCCTAGAATTGAATGCAATTACATGTTGTGAAGAACGTCATGCAGTTCAAAGAAATACCTGATCAAACATAGAATAGCATTCAAGATCTTGATCTTTATTCTAATACTGATGTACATTATTTATTGTTGAGTGATGACTCGACTTCTCATTCTATGGATGCAGAATTCTTTGCTATTGGAGAAGGGGAGTACAAAGTATATTCTGACGGTGGGTGATCATCCGAAGCAGGCAAAGCAATGATTCGTTAGGTGCTGGTGCTGAGACTGTCGGAAGGGAAAGTATACTCGATCTCCGACTGCTCCTTTAAATGAGAATACTAGTTTGAGGGGCAGTGACGATAGGAAATATAGTAGCTTTGATCGGAACGTTGTGAATGATCATTCAAGTTTACCTTGCTACTGTGCCGTGATACGTTTTGTATAGTTTATGTTGTTTTGTCTTCTAATGTAGTTGATCTTGTTTCCTAGTTATCAATATGAATGTGGGTTTGAATTGACCAAAAAATACTCCATACGCGCATATGGAGTGGGTTGGACATATATGTGTGTATCTCTATATCTTATGATGCTCGCTCTTGTGATTGTATTCAAGACATGTAATCTTTATATATGTAGTTATAGACAAATCATGCCTAGACTGGGGGCGTTAAATCGTAGAGATTATGTGTTGCATATGTGTTCGGTGGGAGCTAGGTGATGTGTAATCTCTCTGAGCGAGCATGATTTTTGTATTCGAGTTTGTTGGTAGTATATAAGTCTTTCTCTAGCTCTTGCTTAGTATTATTGGTAATTTTCTTTTAGGTGGTATTGTAAGCACTAGAGAGTGGGCAGGCAGGGGGTGGAAAGTCTGTATATAATGTGTAGTAAAAAGAAACTTATGTCGTATGTTGAGATTTGGGTTTGAGTTCATAATTGCTTATGGGCTTTGATGTTTGGATTGGAGAGTTGGGAATCTTAGTTGGATTATCTTTCGAACGATGAATATAATCGACACAAATTCTGTTTCGGATCAACGCAAATGGTATAGTTTGCGGAGATTTTAATGAGAGGTCCACGATATAGCTCTCCCTCAACGTATGATCGGTATTACTACGATTGTTGGTTCTATGACAGGATTACTGTATTTTGGCAGTTCGTGTTGTTTGCTTATTTTGATGAATCTATGAGTAGGGAGGGTTAGGAATACAGTTTAATCACCAATATAAATAAAGAATGAGTTCATTACAGTACCTTGAAGTGGTGATTTATTTTCTTATACTAACGGAGCTTACGAGTTTTCTGTTAAGTTTTGTGTTGTGAAGTTTTCAAGTTTTGGGTAAGGATTCGATGGACTATGGAATAAGGAGTGGCAAGAGCCTAAGCTTGGGGATGCCCAAGGCACCCCAAGGTAATATTCAAGGATATCCAAGAGCCTAAGCTTGGGGATGCCCCGGAAGGCATCCCCTCTTTCGTCTTCGTTCATCGGTAACTTTACTTGGAGCTATATTTTTATTCGCCACATGATATGTGTTTTGCTTGGAGCGTCAATTTATTTTGTTAGGATTTGCTTGCTGTTATTTAGAACAATGTTTTGCATCTTTTATTTCAATAAAAGTGGCATTGATAGCCTTTACTATGCCTATGTTACAAGTATACATGTTGCTGTTTGAAAACAGAAAGTTTACCGCTGTTGCAATAATTCCCTAGAAAAGTCAGAATGTGATAAAATGTTGAAACCTTTTGCATATTAATCTCTGATAAATTTACTACAGTGGGAATTTTCTTTCATAATTTTTGGAGCTAGGGAAGTATGGATGTTGCTGCATTCTTTACAGACTATCCTGTTTAGGCAAGATTGCTGTTATGTTTGCATTGTTTGCATATGTTTGCTTCTTTAATGATTCTATTTGAGGATAGGACTATTAAATATGCAGAGGCATTTAGTATGCAAATGTTGAATAATAATTTTAGGATTTGCTACAGTAGAGTATGATAAGGTTTTGGCAATGGTTTATACTAACTTATCTCACGAGTCCTTGTTGAGTTTTGTGTGGATGAAGCTTTTGAGATTTAGGGAGACCGTGATATGAGAGGAATTAAGGAGACACAAAAGCTCAAGCTTGGGGATGCCCAAGGCATCCCAAGATAATATTTCAAGAAGTCTCAAGCATCTAAGCTTGGGGATGCCCCGGTTGGCATCCCACCTTTCTTCTTCAACAACTATCGGTTAGTTTCGGTTGATCCTAAGTTTTTGCTTCTTCACATGATGTTTGCCATTCTTAGAATGTCATTTTATTTTGCTTTGCTTGCTGTTTGAATAAGAATACCAAGATCTGAAATTATTAAATGTTAGAGAGTCTTCACATAGTTGCATAATTATTCAACTACTCATTGATCTTCACTTATATCTTCGGAGTAGTTTGTCATTTTGTAGTGCTTCACTTATATCTTTTAGAGCATGGTGGTAGTTTTATTTTGAAGAAATAGATGAACTCTCATGCTTCACTTAGATTATTTTGAGAGTCTTAATAGCATGGTAATTTGCTTAAAATCCTAATATGCTGGTATTCAAGAATAATTTCTCTTATGAGTGTGTTGAATACTAAGAGAAGTTTGATGCTTGATGATTGTTTTGAGATATGGAGGTATAGGAGGTAATAATATCAAAGTCGTGCTAGGTTGAGTAGTTGTGAAATTGAGAAATGCTTGTGTTGAGGTTTGCAAGTCCCGTAGCATGCACGTATGGTAAACGTTATGCAACAAATTTGAAACATGAGGTGTTATTTGATTGTCTTCCTTATGAGTGGCGGTCGGGGACGAGCGATGGTCTTTTCCTACCAATCTATCCCCCTAGGAGCATGCGCGTAGTACCGAGGTTTTTGATGACTTGTAGATTTTTGCAATAAGTATGTGAGTTCTTTATGACTAATGTTGAGTCCATGGATTATATGCACTCTCACCCTTCCTTTCTTGCTAGCCTCTTCGGTACCGTGCATTGCGCTTTCTCACATTGAGAGTTGGCGCAAACTTCGCCGGTGCATCCAAACCCCGTGATATGATACGCTCTTTCACACATAAACCTCCTTATATCTTCCTCAAAACAGCCACCATACCTACCTATTATGGCATTTCCATAGCCATTCCGAGATATATTGCCATGCAACTTTCCATCATTCCGTTCATCATGACACATTCATCATTGTCATATTGCTTAGAATGATCATGTAGTTGACATAGTATTTGTGGCAAAGCCACCGTTCATAATTCTTTCATACATGTCACTCTTGATTCATTGCATATCCCGGTACAACGCCGGAGGCATTCATATAGACTCATCTTTGTTCTAGTATCGAGTTGTAATCATTGAGTTGTAAATAAATAGAAGTGTGATGATCATCATTATTAGAGCATTGTCCCAAGTGAGGAATAAAAAAAGACCATAAAAAAGAGAAGGCCCAAAAAAGAGAGAAAGGCCATAAAAAAAGAAAAGGCCCCCAAAAAAATGAGAGAAAAAGAGAGAAGGGACAATGTTACTATCCTTTTACCACAATTGTGCTTCAAAGTAGCACCATGATCTTCATAGTAGAGAGTCTCTCATGTTATCACTTCCGTATACTAGTGGGAATTTTTCATTACAGAACTTGGCTTGTACTCCCTCCGTCCGGAAAAAGTTGTCCGGCTGTAGTTCAACTTTTTTTTTGCAAAAACCCCCTCAGAGATTTAATTCTCATGCAAATCACCCCGCCTCCACCTTCCTTCTTCCCTGTCAACATCGTCGAAAGCTTCCCCAAGCGGAACCGCCTTCAGGCCTCGCACGCTAGCGCCGGCCTAGCTCGCAGGACTAGCGCCGCCGCCCACCTGCGTCGCCGCCGCCCACCCGCATCACCCCTGCATAACGTGTACGGCCTCCGCCGCCTCGCCGGAGCCCCCACCGCCGGCTTCCATCTCCTATGCCGGCACCGGCCTCCACCTCTCCTCCATGCGGCACAGGTGACGCCACCCGTTGAAAAGATGGCATACAGGAGTCGCGCCCCGAGCTCCCGCCGGTGCGCTTCCTCCATCGGCGCGCTTCCTCTGGCCGCCGCCACCCACCTGCTCGCAGGACGAGTGCCGCCTCCCACCTCTGTTGCTGCCTCTACTTCTAATCGATTGGCCTCGACTTCTTCCCGCCTCCTCTTCTGCCTCTGCTGTTACTACTCCATGACTTCCTCCCGCCTCCTCTGCTGCCTCTGCTGCAAAGTGTATCATTCAAGTGAAATTGAGCAATGGATGAGGAAATTGAGCAGTGTGTTCAATTGATGCTCGTTAAACTCGGATCATTTGAGCACTGAATTGAGTGGATCAGGAATAATCAGTGTACACCCAGGAAGAAGCACAACCTGATGCAAACTGTTAGAGCATTACTTGATCCTGATTCGCTTAATCTTGTCTGAGAAGTTTATTTGCAAGAGTAATTCTGATTCGCTTAATTTTGTCTGAGAGCTACTGCCAAGAGTAATTTGATGGAGTAAGAGAAATTTGATGGCAACTTGATTCAGTGTACAAACAGACAAATGCAAAGACTATCTAATTTGATTCAGTGTACAAACAGATAAATGTAGAGACTGTAGCTTAAGCATTGAGTGTAGCTAAGTGTACAAACAGACAATGCAGGGATATGTACTGAACTTGAAAGTCAAATTGAAATTCAAATTGAGTAAAGTTTGCTGGAAAATTCTGAACACTTAGTCTGATGCTCTGATTCAAATTGAATTTCAGAATGATGCAAAATCATTTGCTCTGATGCAAAATCATGCAGTGTAACTCTTGTAATTATTCAGATGCTCTGATGCAAAGCCATTCTGATGCAAAACCATGCTATTACCATCCTTGGGTGAATCCAAAATTAACAGTACCTCATTTGGCTAACATAAATCAGAGCCGTTGAAAGTCAATTTTGCATCTAGCAGCTCAACTCCAACTGGATGACAGGCCTATGTGTAACCTGTAACTAGCCCAACTACAGGGGAAAGGATCACAATTAACTTTGATCAAGAATGTTTTGTTGAAAGTTTTCTGGAGTGATAAATGCACTCCAAAGAAGTTCAATTAACTGTTACTGTTGCTGCCTGAATTTACACTATCAAGAAGAATCAGTAAGACATGTAACAAAGTCAAGAATATGTTGAGCCATCAGTCAGTCTATGTAAATGCATATACCAGCATGGTCATATAGCAGCACCACTACATATAGCAGCAGAACAATGATTCCTAGATGCAATAGTAATCATTTTGTTTAAAACTTCACAAAAATTTCAGTCAACTTTTGAACACAAGTACAATCGGAATATGATCATGTTCAATAGTGATCATGTGCAGTAGCTGAATCCAAGACGACAAAAATTGCAGTTAACTGTTGAAGTTTCGGTAACTACAGTAACTGAATTTATAGTAAGATTTCTCACTCCATTACTCTGTTGTTAACAATCAGAATTAACTGTATTATTCAGTCAAGATCTTTGTTCAGTCAAGTTGATGTTCAGAACCTGTCATTTTCTTCCAAAACCTGTCAATTTCTGTCAGGTTTTGATTTGTCAAGTTTACTGAATTTTTACTCAATTAGTTTTGATCTGTCAGGTTTTGAACTTTTGATCTGTCAAGTTGATGTTCAGGTTTTGATTCCTAGACACACAAGTTTACTGAGTTTTTACTCAATTAGTTTGAGATTGTCATGCTTCCTAGTCAAAACTGTCATGGTTTTATCTTATCTTACTGGATAGTGGCATGTTTATCTCAAGCATATGTTCAGGCAAATTTACAGTTATACAGTCAAGCATATTGTATGTTCATCTCAAGCTAACAGTAGTTGAACATTGGAGATCAAAGCATACTGTATGCCCAATGCTGTTTCAATGTGTGGTTGCTCTCTAGAATTCCATGGCTAACAGTAGTTTTAAAATCATCAAGGGTGCATCTGTACTCGTCTAGCAAGCTCAGCTAAGATCAACGGAAGCAGTATCCGT
Source organism: Triticum urartu (assembly GCF_003073215.2). Taxonomy (NCBI): domain Eukaryota; kingdom Viridiplantae; phylum Streptophyta; class Magnoliopsida; order Poales; family Poaceae; genus Triticum; species Triticum urartu. Next base: position 9,259 of record NW_024111065.1, read on the forward strand.
ACTCGTACTCCATTCCTCTGCACCAAGTCCTGCTCCAATCGCTGCACAGTCCAAGAGGACAAGAACAAAATCAGCTCAGCTGCTTGCTTCACTAGACAGAAATCAGTAGCTAGAAGACGGACCTGCGCTACCATGGGCGAGCGGGCAGCAGGAGCAGAAGCAGATGCGGCAGCGACGGCGCCGGTGCAGCGAAGAGGGCAGGTCCTCCATCATCAGGCCGCTAGTTCGAGGAGGGAAATGGCAGCGGCAAGACGAGCACGGGGCAGTGGCATGTGGC
>NW_024111066.1:0-8047 GCF_003073215.2 Triticum urartu
GGGGATTCGCATGTCGCCCGCGAGGGGGGAGGGGTGAGCGAGCGAACAGATCAAATCATTGTAGGACGTTTTTCTTAGGTGCTTGAAACCATACAATTTACCATTTAGAAACACTACAGAAAAACACATCTTCTAGAACATACTACTCCTACCTCTCTTGTGATAGGTAGATATATCAATCCTTGATAACATTTATTGTTAGAATTTTATTGCCATTTATTTTTATTTTTATCATAAGAGAGGTAGAATGGTCGTGCGTTGCCACAGACTTTTGAAATATTTTGTTAAAGTTATATATAAACATAATGCATGTTAAATTTCACATGTATAGAAAAGATAGCACGAGTGCAATCGAGTAATAATTAAAATCCACTTCACTTGCAATGTAAGACGGTAAGAACGGTAATTTGACGATGTATACATAGAGAGCGATGATTCAACTAATAACCTATTACAAATTAAGATTAGCTTGATGCGCTTATGATATTCATGCACAATATCAGGAATGTAGTCGTCAGCTTTTTGCAGGAATGGCGCCTCTTCTTCGCTCCATGCCGTCTCCCGACCTCTCCTATCGCTTCCACGATGTCAGCCGCCCCCTCCTCCTTCCTCCACAACTTCGATGATCCTCCTCTTCACGCCACTGTCGAAGCCCATCCGCTTTTGTCATTGCCGCACATCATCCTCTTCCTTCCATGGCATCGTTCGACACCTCCTCTCCACGCCAGCTGTCATGTCTCCTTTCCCTCTAATCCCTCGATGGTGTCACGTACATCATCCACTCTCTCACCCCTCTTGCTCGTTCTCTCCGCCACATCGTCGCCGCCGCCAATCCTCTCCGCCACGCCGTCCCAGCCGCCACAACTCCCCACCTTGGCGCGTCCCGGCCTCCTCCCATCCCCTCCACTCCTCGGTCCCCGCCACAGTTATCTGTTTCGGCCGGGTCTAGTGAGCAGTGGTGAGACCAGGTGTCGCGGTGAGCAGCCGGATCCGGCCGTCGGCGAGCCGCGCCGTGGAACCCGGCACCCCCGCCCAGGGCGATTTCCGGAGCCGAGGGCGACTTGAAGATTTCTACCTCAAGCTGAGCCGCACCGTCGATCTGGCCAACCCAGGCTGAGTTGCTGGCTTGCTGCCTGTTGGCCTGCTACACAGCCTACTGATAGTATGCTCGGTATTTGACAGGGAAATCACACAGCGAAGGTACAATTTTTTGAGTTTTGTTTCAGTCCAGATGTACCAAACATTATATTTCTACGAACTGAAAATCAACTGTAAACATATGTATCCTAAACATTCTATTTGAATCACCTATTGTACTTTGATTACCCCGTAGTCTTTTCTTCTCAGTCTCACTCTCAAATCCAGCTTCATGCACTTCCGTGACCTTTTCTTATCTAGAATCTGTTGAGGCTGTTACCTTTCTCTGAAAAATGCTATATATCTTGGGCTTTGGAGGAATAAAAAAGCTCTCCACTTGAATCAAATATATTATGGCGTTAGCAGTAGCACAGTAAGGGTTCTCACCTGCATAAGTTATTTTGAGTGACCAAGTCAGATGTGATTATTTTGTTATCTCACAACTCACGATTGTTGATTTCCAAACTCCGTTTGACGTAACCGTTAGGTTCTTGTGCGTCGTGATGTAGTAAATGTTGTTGTGATCTTCAAAACGAGAAGGCAGATTAGTCTAATCTCCATTCTGTCTTCTTCTACAACTGAAAGATTCAGAGGTGTCACACTTGGAGCAGAGGAAGAAATTTCTTTTGTTCTTACCTTCTCTACAAAGATGTGCATATAGTAACTCTGTTTAGTCATTTCCACCATGTTTCTATGGTTTTCTATTCTGTTGTCTTTTCATATATATCCCTTTGAAGCAATGGGCGTTAATATATTAATTGTAACAAGGTTGGAGACTGATGCGGATGCGCGCAAGGGCAACGTTGGATGACACCTAGAAGAGCAAGCACAGTGCAGCGAAGGAAGTACCGAGCTTTGGCAGCACTACACCATCGTCCTCTGCCTCACCGAGCACATCAATTTCATGAGATGGTGAGAGCATTTCGACAGATTGTGTACTTTTCAATTTTAGACCTTTGTGCTCTAGATGCCATTGCTGGATGTCGACTTGGTGGTGAGATTTCTCAAATGCTCCATTGCTCCAAGTTGAGTCTTAACTTCAAAATAAAAAACGTAGCATCTGCAAGTTCTCGACCATCCTTGATTTGATTAACCATCATGCAGCTGTTATATTTTTTGCAGCTGTAATCTTTAATATGAACATATTTTCATAATAGTGGTAAAAAATGTTTCTAAAGAAAAACATGAAAGTTGTTTCTAAAAAAAATGGTGGTAACTCTTTCTCTAAATAAAAAATTGTGTAACTCATTTTCTGAATAATCTGAAAGATTGTAAAAACAAGGTTAATAAAAAATTGTGACAACTATGTTAATGAAGTTTTTTGTGTACTTCATTTTTTATGATTAGGCTACATTTATGACCAGACCGGACAGTCGTCGTTTTTTTATAGACTGTACAAAAATTTGTAGGCATGTACCACAAGAAAGTACGCAAGATCTGAAAACTTGACATTGGTAGGGTGCTTAATAAATGTATTTGGAAATGTGGTGCTTCATAAATATTGAAACAATGGACCTATGAGTACAGGGCTGAGCACGGATTGAAAAGTTTAACCTGGCTAGCTACCAAAAAAGGCATCCTCGAGGATTTGTTTCGTTGATTTGGTTTAATCCTTATTCCAGAACCATCAATAATTACACAGACAGTACTTTCTATTGTCTCAGGTTAACTCTTGATTGGAACCTGACTGAACAATGAACAAGTCCAAGTATCTTGACAAAATTTCAGTAGTAACCAAATTTCAAATAAGCACCTTTTATGCCAAGAAATTAACCATCAAGCATAATTTGCAATATATTATCAATCTGACAAAAGAATCACTACAAATTCTATTAAATCTTTTTTAAATAGGGGTTTTCATCAGGTTTAGAAATCAAACTGTAAACAACAATTTTCAGTGCATGTTCAAGGTGTGTTACAGGCCTACATCTATATCAGAATCTCAAATTACACATTTTCAAAGTATACTGTGTGACACATATATTGTACTACATAGTTCTTGTTTATTTCTTGTCACCTATTTGTTATATCTAACAATAGGATATTCTAGATCAACTCCCCGCATAGACCCGCTTCAAGGGACGAGGATGCAGAGGCCAGCAACAAGGAGCGGGTGTGGGTGCTCATCCTCGCCGCTGACCACAAGTGCTGCGACAAACTTTGGGCAGAATTCGATCCCTCCACGTGTATGAGCAAATCAAATACTGCTTACTTCTTTCTGTCTGTTGTGTGCTGAAGTAGCTAATAGACCGCTTTAGAATGTTGTGAGCTTGGTTATTTTACATTGTTTGCTAATATCAAGCAAAGAATGAATGCTGGAGTGTGTTACCGTGCTTCATTACAATCCCTAGAGAACTTTAGAAAGGGTGTTTCTGTCCACCCACATAAATCAAAAGATAAATCTATGATTGCGCGGCAGGCCTGATAATCCACACCAGACCAATCAAAAAAGAGGACAATCTGTGACTTGTTGATTAATTAACAAACCCGGTGTTGTTGTCCACTACCAGCCGGCTGGAGGCCCCAACTCGTTTGGCTCCGTCTACGCGGTGCCAGGAGATTAGCACATGGATGCATCCGCCCGCAGTACCAACTGCACATCAAAGAACAACGGATTAGTACGTTGACAGGGATAGAAAGAAAAATATGAAACTCGGACACACGGAATTTGCAGTTATCAACAAGGATGTGTCTAGGACACATTTAGATGTGACATAATTATCTCACATCTAAATATGACATCATCCTCATCCTAGAAATTAGCACATCCCACCTCATGGTTGTTTGATTGTCTTTTTTTCTTCGTTTCTTCCGGCCTGCCTGTTCGACTGATCGTCTTACTCTTCCGGTGTCTGTTTCCTGTGATACGAGTCGCAACATGCAGAACAGCAGAAGCACAGTACTCCGTCAGTTATATACACAAACTAGAGCATACCGAGTACATACACCAATCACTACAACGGATCACTAAATAGCTCGACGTGCTAAAGCAATCATGGTGCACCGGGAGCCATTGTGTGGGTCCACTTCATCTCAAGCTACAGTAGCTAGCTCTAAATGGATGCCACTCAGACGTTTCATCATTCTTTTTTGCAACACCTTTTTCTTGGTCATTTATAAGGCACAAATTAAACTGAAAACCCAGGATAAAATACCCATGCAAGTAGTTTCGTGTTTGACAACTCATATAGAATTATTTGGGTCATCTATGGATAACATATATAGAAGTACAAACATATGGTAGGCTTGTTCTGCTTGCTGCCCTTGTTCACCTTCCACATACATGTGAGTTGCAAATTAAGAGTGACTATGCAACTAAGGAAAAAAACAAAGGATCAAGCCCGATTGAGAGTCGATGGTGGACTTTTCAATTGAGACGAAATAAATTTCAGACCTAGTTGAGTCGAGGTTGTACTTGCAGCTGAGGCAACAAAAAATAAGACCTCTTAATCGGCGCCTTCTGCGCTGATTAGGGTTTCGGGCGCCCACACAAGTGCACATATGGGCCAGCCAATCAGCGGCCGACACGATCGCTTGGCAGACGTGACATCGTTTGCTTTTTGTCAATGGTTGACCACCTGACATGTCAACTATTGACTTCTAAAAAAATGCAAAAATTCCAGAAAAGCAAATAAATTGCAAAAAAGGAAAAAGTTTGTAAATTCAAAAAAGTTCATGGATTTGATTTTTTTACAAAATTCAAAATAAGTTCATGAATTTGAAAAATAAGCACAAAATTGGAAAAAAGTTGATGAGTTTGAAAAATTCATTGGTTTTGAAAAAAACATTCATGAATTTGAGAAAAGTTTGAGGATTTGAAAAAATAAACCACACAAATTTCCAAAGAGGAGAATGTAGAATTTGTAATCAAGGTATAGATTCGCCTAAGCTGAAAGCACAAACGCAATTCATTATTTTCGGAAGTAAATCATATCTAAACATAGTTGATCTGCGGGTTCTTGAAGAAATAATGGAACCGATAAAGAACAATATACCATAGAAAATAAACAAGATGAGCGAGAAAAAACATGGTGCAGAGTTGAGTAATTTAGCCATGGAAACTAATTTCCAATGACAAACTGAATCGTGTTCCTCCGCTTCATGTTTCTTACAGTTTCACCTATTTTTCATTGCCTCATTATTAATTATCAAGGGAATGAGACTATGATGAACAATGAAGCACTAAAGCTTAATACCAACAGCCTTTGACAAAGCAGACTAAAGGTATACAGCCAACCGCCATATATAAAGGTGCACAATATGAGTTCAAAGATATTAGTTGATGAAAAACCTCACTGAAGTGACCAGAAACTGAACCTGAGAATAGATTAGGCATGTGTGCCCGTGTGTGTCGATAGCATCTCACAGTAAATGAAATCGTGGGATACAAATCTGAGCAACAAAATCGAGGAATTAATAATCAAGGAAAATATCAATTATGTACCTTTGTTTTAATAGGAACATCCACATTGATGTGGTCATGGACCAAAAAGAATGGCATGATGAGCTATATTTAGGAATGATGCTCACACATAGACCAAGCAGATCACATGGGAATAGAAATCCTTCCAAGTTCACTGCTCATCCGCACGCACCAATGAAACTAAATGTGTTCTGCTTATGCCCATGATCAAGCGACTTTCACATGAAAGCTATAATGAGATCTAGAAGGAGGGATGCCTCTGGGAGAGAAAGGCAAGCGAACAGAAAGTTTTCTTGCGAAGGCAATCCCTAGGAAGGAATAAGCAGCCACACACGAAGCGTCACGCAATCGCTGGCTCTTTCTATTCCTCGTGAAGGGGAATAGTTATTTGATTAAGCTCACCATAGTATCCACTCAGCACTCGACTTTAATGACCATGAAAACCAAGTACTAATCATCTTTGAATCCCTGCACTCAAAGAAGAAATTCCATCTTGTAAAATGCAAATCAATTAAATTCTAATACCTTTGTATTACCAATGGAAGAGGCAAAGTAACACACTCAAAATTACATATTAGAGAAGGAAGGAGAAAATGTGCATCTCACTGATCCAAATGACCATGCTACAGTATCATCATAATAGGTTAGTGCATTCTAACTATGTGTATCAGGGTGTAGTCTGTCACTTGCAAATAAAAAGGCTTTCATTCAGATCATTACAGCGCCTCTAAGAAATGGGGATGGGAGATCACACAAAATTTCAAAGATACTATACATGACTTGAAGAAGCATTTAGAGTAATGATGCAGATTAAATCGAGATATTTGCGACAAAAAGTTGCATCCAAGAGTAATGGTACATAGTAGCACAATCCTTTCCGATGAAATATTTACACAAAACATGGTAAGAGAAATGTTGCATTGCTCACAACATTTACTGCACGGACGCTGAACTATGGCCTATGAATCACAAAAAAAACTATTCCTGATTTACCTCTAAAACTTCATAGACAGATCGCCGCCCACCCTATGAGCAACATGAAGGAAACAAAATTTAGACAGCCCTTAAATTAACACAGGATAGCAAGTCTAAAATCTACCAGAAAAGGTATCAATAACTGAACAAAGGTACACTTGCAACTCAGTTGAATCTAGACTAAGTACTCTAGAGCTCCATGCTGCAGCAAAGATTGCCCATTGCAAAGGTTACCTGGGTGAGGATAGGAAGGAGGCGCTGCCCTTGCTCTCCTTTTCGGCACATCAGAACCGGCTTACCTCAGCATAGAGAAGCACAGGAAAGAATAATCCATGGGTAAAGGTTAGTCTGGATTCCCAAAAGCAACCAGTAGTGATTGCATATTACTTTGTATATAAATTAATGACTGAACCAAAATGTTGTGAAGTTAGGAGACTGTGTACCTTCTTCACTCGGTCTGAAATCTCCACAAGTGGTAAAAGCTTCGTTCCCATGGTCAATCACAATAATTGTTGACAGCTTGGAAAGCACCAAACCTGCTAGGAAAGGGTGGCTTGGATTGCTACAGAAAAAAATCATGGTATTCTTATATGCACTCTGAAAGAAACATCCAGGAAAAAGAAATTTAATTATTTATGTATGTCTTTGTATCTGATCTGAATACCTGATGTTTCGAATCACAATGCTAATGATATACCCAAACCATGATGAATTCGTACACTACCGAATCAACATGTTAACAATTACATCAGCTTGATTAGTAGGCACAACTACAGCAAACTAAGGTACACACTAAATGATGCAAGTATGAAAATAACTAAGGTGGATGGTCAATTAATCTATACATCAAAACCTGAAAATAAATTGGATACCTTCCTTATGCCGTTCTCGAATAAATAGCTACTAGTGCACAGTTGCTGAACTGTAAGCTAAAGAATACAAAAAACATCAGTTTTTTGTACTGACTAAAACCTATATATTCATTTCTGTTCTATGCTCATGGAGTGCTTGGTGTGTGTAACACCCTCGATGCGACTATATCTCCCACGTGTCGAGGCACGACTTAGAGGCATAATCGCATTGAAGGCATATGTCGCAAGTAAGGCAATCTTCACAACATCTCATGCAGTATAGATAATAAAAGGGGAGATAACATAGTTGGCTTACACTCACCACATCAATCAAGGTACATAAATAACATTACATCATTCAAACACTCATGGCCCGACTACGGCGCCAAAATAAAAGATAACCCAACATGCGACACGGTCCCGATCACCCCCAACTGGGCACCACTACTGATCATCAGGAAAGGAAACATAGTATCGTTGAGAGTCTTCGTCGAACTCCCACTTGAGCTCGAGCGCGTCACCTGGAGCAGAATCATCAGGCCCTGCATCTGGTGTAATAGTAATCTGTGAGCCACAGGGGCTCAGCAATCTCGCACCCTCGCGATCAAGACTATTTAAGCTTATAGGTAAGGCAAGGTAAATATGTGGAACTGCAGCAAGC
>NW_024111067.1:0-21933 GCF_003073215.2 Triticum urartu
AACCGCTCGTCTCTTCCTCGTCATTGAGTGGAGATCCGCCCGCAGTCGTCCAAGCGGCCGTGTCTAGCACTGCTGCGGCACCTCCATTAGGGACAGCCCAGCCGGTGCGTGTACGGAAAACCGAGGTCCAACCTGAGAACTTGCTCTTACCATAGTCATTGCTCCTGGGCTACCTCTGTGGTGTTGAAGCAGTGGCCCTGGCCGTGACCTGCATCTCCGGCGTGTTGGTCTCTTACTTGGCTTGGCTGCCAGGTCAAGGTGACACCGTGAATCTGGCCAGCATGCCGCTGGGCGGTCTTCGGCCAGGCGGTGGTCACCTCAAGAGGTTTGGACCTGTATGATCTGTGTCTGGCGAGGACGACACGGAGTTTGTGGCCGCGAGTCTACTGTCGTCTCATATAGATCAGCCTGCGCTGCCATTTGTGAGGATGGTGCATGGCCTTCTGAGTGTCCTGAACTAGGGATTTCGTGGTGCTGCTGTCCTTCGTCCCCGTCAAAGACTTCTTCGAGTGTTGGCGAGTGGCTCTTGTCGAGTCTCGTCAGCCTACTCGTCCAGGCATGGTCATCCCTCGCCGGAAGGGCCCACATGCAACTATTGGGATCGAGGCAAGTGGAGGAGACAACATAAAATGATTTTCATTGGGTGGTACTTCTCGAGTACCCAATCTAGAGCTCCGGGGTGAAAACTCTGGTCTGACCTAGTTGGTTATACCTGGCAATGGCGGCGTTCTTTACGTCGTTACCTTGATGAAGGCATTGCTCGGAGTTTGCTCAAATTTGCTTTTCAGGGTGAAAACCCGTGAGCCAACCCTTGGTGGTTGGATTTGGCGACGGCGGCGCTTGTGCGTCATTCCCTTGTTGGAGGCGTCGCTTTTGGAGAACCCTTCTCGGAGTCTTTATGATGTCAAGATATGACTGGGGCCGATGGTCACCGTTGTACATTGTCAATCGTTGTTTCATTGCTTCGGTTTTTTTTCTTTTCTTCCTCCGCCTAGGCATAGCTTTGGTCTTTGCATGACTTTGCCTTTGCCGGCGTGATCATTTTTGTGTGTGTGTGTTGTGCTGGCTATGTGCATCTTAATTATGCAGAGGCCGAGTGTACTCATCATGATTGTATCCCTCGATGCTACTGTATGAGTCAATAAAAAACACCCTTTTTCAAAAAAAAAAAACCCAGAGGACATGGGGGCAGTGGCAGGGCACCGAAGGTCTCGTCCCTGACATTGAAAGTGAGGATGCCGCCATCGTCGAGGTCAAGGCAGAGGAAGTGGAGGTGGCCGTTCAAGAACACGGCCGGGTTGGCCTCCTCCACAACGCACATCGGAGGCTGCGACGCGGCAGGCCGCCAGCATGCGGGCGTGGCACCGCCGAGAACCAAGACGTCGCAGCAGCTCGGGGCATCAACGGAATCGATCTTACCATCGCAGAAGATACGGACTGCCTTGTGCTGGTGGTTGGCCGAGCAGTAACCAAGGCCGTAAGCAACATCCATGTAGTACGGGAGTGGATACCGAAAACACTTCTTGGATGGCACCCGAGTGTCGGGGAGAGGAAGCACCGCGCCGGTGGAAGGGTTGATGACGTAGTAGCCGCCGCTGCAGACGCAACGGAGGAGGACAAGGCCGCGGAGGGGCCTGGTGAGGGGAGCGGGGAGCAAGAAGTCGTTGTCCATGAGCTTGGGGACCGCACCGTCAGGCTGCCAAGCGTAAAAGAAGTAGTCGTCCGAAGGCTCGTCAGTAGGGCTAAAGAAGAGCTTTGGCCGGCCGGCGGCTGACTGGTAGTTTGCCCGCCGGAGGTGGACCTCGACGAAGGGCGCCGACGAGAGCGTGGCGTGCCAGCAACGTGAGACGCAGCGGAAGCGGCCGACGGACTTGGCCGGCAGGTAAGCGAGGATCTCCGTGGCGACGTGGTCTGGCAACGACGACCAGGATGCCGAGGCATCATCGCCCTGCTGGTTCTCCTGCTCGTGCGGCGCCATCGATCGTCGTGCTTAATTATTTTATATGCTCGCTTCCGATGATGCCCGATCGATCTCTTGCGTGGCTAGCCGGCCTTGATGTGGCTCGATCTTATTAAAAACGGCAAGAAAGAAATCCATGCTAGCTACGTGAAGCAGGAAGCGTGCTGTGTACGTAGACGTACGTCTCAAGTTTTTTTATGGTATTTGTTTTTTGAACACGACGTACTTAGAGTTTATGGTGGAAGGGGCAGAAAGAACTTAGAGTTTGCTACGAAATTTTAGGTAGGTGCTAATGTGCCAAAACTGAGGCCCAAATAATTTGATATCAATGTGCTAATGGCCAAAACTGAAGCCCAACTTGTGTTATGTATTTTTCAGTATCAAATTTGTAATTTCTGTATCTCAAGCAATGTTTTAAATTTTGATTTGAATTTTGTGACAACATACATTGATGTTGTGTCAATGCGCTTATTTTTTCTTTGATTTTTTTGAATATTTTTTAATGTGCGACGGGGGACCGATGCACTGGTAGCACCAATTAACCCGGTGCACCAAATACATTTCCACGAGCTGGCCGGCTTTGGCGTCTTTTCCTTTTAGCAAATCCAGCATGCCATAGCACGCATGGGCAAGGCCTCAGCGCGCCTCCCCCACTCGCTCTACGGCATGTAGCCTAGCATGTGATTTGTTTTTTTGCCTTTTGTTATTTTCCTTTTTCTGTTTTTTTCTTTGTCTCTTTCAGGTTAGTTTTCCTTCTGATTTTCTTTCAGTTTTAACATATGTTGAACATTTTGCAAATACACATTGAATACTTTTTCATATACGGTGAACATTTTTCTCAAATACACATCGAACAAATCTCAATATGCGGTGAACAGTTTTCCAAATACACATTGAAATATGTAATATATGATGAACTTCTTATAATATAAATTGAAGTTTTTCTATATGTACAGTGAACTTTTATAATATATACCGTGAACCTTTTACCAATACACACAGTACAAGTTTAAAATGCTCACCGAATAGTTCTAAAAGTAATTAAAACGATAGAAGAGAAAAAATAATGAAAAAAGGTCAAAACCTCAAAAAAATGTTCAAGTATTCAAAAATGTCTGTGATTTTAAAAAATCATTAATTTCAAAATTGTTCATGAATTCGAAACATGTTAGCGGTGCATTTCTGCATGATCTTTTTTGAATTGGAACCCCAGTTGTGTATCGATGATGGAGTTGCAATTGGGACAAAAATAGTCCTAGTCCCCAATTGCGTATTGGGTGGAGTTGCAACCGGGACAAAATTGGTCGGGCGCAGTTCAAAATCAAGGGAGGACTTGCATCTAGGACAAAAAAGGCAGGTCCCCAATTGCATGTTGGGGCTGGAGTTGCAATTGCAGCAAAGAAAAGGGTTGGGGCGAAGAAGGCAGGTCAAATTGCATGTGGGGAGAGAAGTTGCAACTGGGACAAAAGGGCTAGGCCCGCAAGTTGCATATCGAGGGTAGACTTTGCAGCTAGAAGAAAAAATGGGCCAGTTCCAAGTTTGCTATCGAGGGTGGGCTTCCAACTATGACAAAGAAGGCGGGTCCAGTTGCACGTCGGGGGGAGGGGGGTTGTAACTTAGACAAAAAGGGCCAGGCCCACCAGTTGTGTGGAGAGTGGCTTGCAGCTGGAACAAAAAATGGGCCAGGCCCCAATTGTGTCTCGAGGACGGACTTGCGACTAGAACAAAAAAAGGCGAGCCTAGTTGCATGTCAGAGATGGAGTTGCAACTCGAACAAAACGGTCACCCACACCCCTAGTTGCATGTCGATGGTGGACTTGCAAATGGAACAAAAAATAGGTCAACCCTCGGTATGTATCGAGGGTGGACTCACAACTAGGAAAAAAGTTTGGCCCTAATTGCATGTCGAGGGTGGAGTTGCAACTGAGACAAAAGAGGGTCAGACCGCACTAGTTGTGTGCCAAGGTGAACTTGCAACTGAAAAAAAAGGTCGCACCCAGTTGTGAGTCGATTAATTGTGGACTTGCCATTGGGTAAAAAAAACATCGACCCACATACGAGTCATGGGTGAACTTGCAACGGACAAAAAAAAAAGAACTCAGAACCCAGTTGCATGCTGATGGTGGACTTGTAATTGAGATGGAAAATGGCCAGGCCCATTTGCAAGTCGCCAGTTGACTTATAAATTGTCCAGCAGAAACAAAGATCCAGAGCCCAATTATGAATCAATGGTTTTTTTTTTTGCGAAATAACACTTGTATTACTCAACAGAATACGGATTACATTCTTGTCTAACAATGTTCAAGGCCTCCACTGGACCAGAGCCCAGCCAAACTGCTGTCCGGCCCTGCAACCTACCAAAGTTAGCCATGGAATGGCTAGCCTTATTGCCTATACGACGAATATGAGTAATACTAGTATCACGTTCCTCCATACTGCTCTGAATTTCCCTTACTAAGAATGAATATTTTGACCTGCTTGTTTCTCTACACTTCACCAACAAAACGGCTTCAAGGAAATCACATTCTATATCAATTGGAAGATTACTCCATTGCATAGCTAGGGCAATGCCTTCCTTGAGAGCCAACAATTCTGTTTCCAGAATGTCGCCACAGGAGAAGATGTGCCTGCAAGAGCTGAAAATAATCGCCCCTTCATGATCTCTGAGGATCATTCCAGACCCCCCAATCCCATTAGAGACAGAGTCGTCCGTGTTTAATTTGACACAGCCAGGAACAGGAGCACTCCATTGGCAAGCCTCCACCACCGAGGAATTAGCCACTGCATCTAAAATTTGAGGGTAACCATTCTGAGTAATTTGTTTCCCTTTTAGCTGCTCATTTGAATCTAATTCAAGCGCTTGGAGAGAATTCAAATAGCTGGAAAGGAAACGAACCGAAACTTCCACCGGTGGCGCTGGTTTTGCATGGACCACCTCATTTCGGACATACCATATTCTCCATAGGAGCATCATCAGGCGGCCGCGCGTGTCCTCCCCGTGTTCATATAACAGGTTCAGAAACCACTCATGTGTCGGATGTATACTTGTTAGTTCAGGCAGAGACCAAACCGATGACATGGCATACCACAGGTTTTTTGCATTATCACATGCGCACATGACATGAAAAGAATCTTCATCCTCCATACCACACACTGGACATGTTTTTTGCAGTTCAAGCGCTCGCTTGTTTTTGTTGCACCAGGTCGCTAAAGAATCGGTCGCGAGCCTCCAAGAGAAAGCAAGGACTTTGGGCGGCACTGGGGTCAACCAGACCATGTTCCAAACATGCCTTCGTCCATCCGGATTTCTACTGGACGATGGTATCAAATGACCAAACAGTGTGTCAGCAGTGAGTCGATAAGCACTCTTAACGGTGAAACTACCATTTTTTTCTGGGGCCCAAGCCAGAAAGTCCTCACCGATCCTAGGGGAGGGTCTGATCTTGCAGATTTCGTGCACATCGATAGGAAGAAAATATTGTCTTAGGATGTTTATGTCCCAGGCCCCATTATGATCCATGAGTTCAGAAACCCACTTATAACGACATCTTCCTTTGCTTGAAATTAAACCAGAATTTCCACGAGCGATCCAACGATCCCGCCAAATACGAACTTTCTGCCCATTTGCAATCCTCCATACCAATCCTTTCTTTAGTAGTTCTAAACCATAGCTAATAGCTTTCCAGGTTGGGGAAGGGTTCCCGGTGATAACTGTGTCCTCAAGGCGACCATTTGGGAAGTATTTGGCCTTCAGAACTCTTGCACAAAGGCTGTCCGGCTGGGTCAGGATACGCCACGCTTGCCTTGCCAAAAGAGCCTGATTGAAGGCTCGAAAATCCCGGAAACCAAGTCCCCCCGGGCCTTTGACCTTATCATTTTTTGCCATGCAACCCAATGGGTTTTCCTTTTTCCTTTTTCTGCGCCGCAATAATAGTTCCTTACCAACCGATTTAGATCCTCACACACACCCAGGGGGACTTTAAATACACTCATGATGTATGTAGGGATAGACTGTGCAAGCGATTTAATTAAAATTTCCTTTCCTGCCTGGGTCGGGTACCCGTCATAAGCGAAGAGACGTTTGGTCACTTTCTCCTGTAAGTTTTGAAACTTACCCTTTGACATTCGCCCTTCCGGAGTAGGTAAACCGAGGTATTTTTCCTCAAAACCAGCAGTGGATACTCCCAACACACTCTTTACCTCTTGCATTACCGACTCTGGACAGGAACTTCCAAACATAATTGAGCACTTGGAGAAGTTTAATAGTTGTCCAGTAGCTTGACTATACACATCCAACACTTTCTTTACATAGTGGGCCTGTTGAGCATTTGCTTGGAAGAATAATAGTGTGTCATCAGCAAATAAAAGGTGAGAGACACCTGGCGCTCTTCTAGTTACTTTTAATGGGGAGATATCACCAGAAGCAATTCCCTTGTTTATAAGTGCAGATAAACCGTCAGCAACAAATAAGAATAAGTAAGGGGATATTGGATCACCTTGCCGAAGCCCGCACGACGGTGCAAATGATTCCAAGATTGCTCCATTAAATTTTACGGAGTATCTCACGGAGGTTACACAAGACATGATCCAATCAACCCACCGGTGAGCGAAGCCAATCTTTTGCATCACTTGCTTAAGGTAATTCCAGTCCACTCTATCATAGGCTTTAGAGAGATCCAACTTATACGCACAATAACTCCTTGTGGGATCCTTCTCTTGCTTAATGTGGTGAATGCATTCGAAGGCAACCAGAGCATTATCTGTGATCATGCGCCCAGGAATAAAGGCACTTTGTGTAGGGGAAATGATATCATCTAGCACAGGTCGTAGACGATTCACCAAACACTTTGAAACAATTTTATAAACGACGTTACACAAGCTTATTGGCCTAAAGTCCGTTACCTTCACAGGGTTTGCAACTTTTGGGATCATCACAATGACGGTGTCATTAACCTCCGGAGGCATTATTCCGGTTACGAAGAATTCCTTTACAGCAGCAACTATATTTTCCTTCACGGTGCTCCAGTTCTGCTGAAAAAATCGAGCCGGAAAACCATCAGGTCCGGGGGCCTTTAAGGGCCCTATCTGAAAAAGAGCGTCTGAGATCTCTTTTTCAGAGAATTCTGCACATAACTTTCCATTTGTTTCATCACTGATAACCGGCTGTATCAAGTCAATAATTGGTGAAACATTCAAATTACTATCAGCAGAGAATATATTTTCAAAATAAGTTGATGCAGCTTGCCCCATATCCTTATTATCAGTGAAAACAATACCATTTTCGTCTTCTAACTTTTTGATTCTATTTCTTCTTGCCCTCCAAACAGATTTTGCATGAAAAAATTGCGTGTTGCGGTCACCATCTTTCAGCCAGTTAATTCTGGAGCGCTGCATCCACATAAGCTCTTCACGATAGAGTAGCTCGTTCATCCGATCAGTAGCTTTACGTATTTCACATCTGTCCGCGTTCATGAGCATAAGTTCCTCCAGCTGGGTTCTGGATTTTTCAATCTCACGAACAATATTACCAAAGTGATCTCTACTCCATGACCAGAGTTTGCGCATAGTGCCTCTCAAAGCAGCATGTACATCCCCTAAGGAATTTTTTTGTCCCGCCTCCAGCCATGCATTTGCAATAATCTCCTATAATGCCGGCTCCCGTTCCCACATCACTTCATATTGTCTCATCTTTGGGTTTTTTGGCTGGTCACACATGAGGGTGGTGCTCACATGGATTGGCACATGATTTGAACAAGGGGAAACAAGGTGTCGTACTGAAATATCATCGAAAGTGTTTCGCCAAGACGGATTTGCCACCGCTCTGTCCAATCTGACCTTAACATTTGCATGACCACTACGCATGTTGTCATATGTGTACGGAACTGCGCTGAATCCAATATCAGAGAGCTCACATGTTTCCAGCATATCTCGGAAGGCCTGCATCTGGCTTTGCTGCCTCGGAGTGTTTGAAAAGTGCTCAAAATCCCACATACACTCGTTGAAATCCCCAACAACAAGCCACGGTAAGTTATATTGCGGGCATAAATTCTGAATTAACTCCCACATGAGATGCCTATCCTCGACCCTTGGCTCACCATACACACATGTAAGCCTCCAGGGCGGATCATCCGGGCCATATTTAACCTTAACATCAATGTAGCGGTTATTTGAAAAAATCACTTCCACCGACAGTGATTCATGCCAAAAGAGAGCAAGCCCTCCACTATTTCCAACACTGTCCACTCCTTCAAAACCCTTCAGCCCAAGTCTAGATCGATATCTCTTCATTTTAACAGCAGATTGCCTAGTTTCACACAGGAAAACTAGAGTGGGGGAATGCGACTGAACCATCGTCGCAAGGTCACGAACTGTCCGGGAGTTCCCCGCCCCCCGACAGTTCCAGCTGAGGAGATTCATTTCTCCCGGCGGTCCTTACTCAGGGAGGCCGCCGATCCGCTTGCTGTACTACTGTCAATTGCACCACCATCATCAGTTATGAATTTTTTCTTATTTAAGTTTTCTGCGGGGTTCCAACTTTGGAGCCAAGACTAGGTTCAGAACCCTCAAACTGTTCCACTAGTTCATTTGTGTTACCAACCTGGACTAGTGCTCCCTTATTATTGTCCATCAACGCACGACCAATTGAGTGTTCGGTCGATGTACTTTTATCTTCTGCTGATCTCTTGCCTAGAACATTGTCATCCTTCTGTGTCTCTTGGCCAAAATCAGTCCTCTTGGTGAGATCCACTCCAGGGTCATACAACGCATTCGTGGCATTGAAACGCCAACTCGTTTGCATATTATGTCCCATTGCCCCTTTGTATACAGCACCCGACTCATCTCTGAGTTGACTTCGCGTCTCATAATCTGCAGGTCCCATCCAATTCCTTCCCACTCCCCTGCCGCGTCCACGGCTTCGACCATCTCCTCGTCCTCTTCCATACACACCACTATCCTCATCATCCTCTCTGTCATTGTTATCCTCTCTTCCCGGGCCTCGATCAGAGGCTCGATTAGGACCACGGTTCCTGCCACCACTACCCAATCTATTCGCCAATATGAATGATCCCCATTCCATATCTTTCTGGTCGTGCTCCCCCGATCCGCACTCCTCGTGCCAATGCCCCATCATTCCACACATATAACAGAACACAGGGAGCTTTTCAAATTTTACCTGGTAGAATTCTGTTTCCCCATCTTTTGTGAAGCCCACAAACCTGGTGAGCTTTTTGTTGACATCCAGCTTGACTCTCACGCGGACGAACTCACCTATGAAACCATTAGGGAGAACAATCTGGACTTCCTGTACTTCACCAATTCGTTTAGCCAAATTATTCACAACTTGTTCTCTCTTCAGAACCATGTCTGGGAGTTTATGTATTTGGCACCACGTCTCAATCTTATCCAGCTTTACTGTTTCTGGATTCTTGAATCCATCATATTCGGCCATGACCAAAGCCATGCCCTTGAAATCCCAAGGACCCTGATGGAGGGCTTTATTCCAATCTGCTAAGCAATTGAACTGAACTGAGAAAAGGTTGGGATTGATCCTCCTCCATACCACATCCCGAGCGGGATTCCACGCCGCCTTCATGTCTGCGATAAGGGCACCCTGACCAAAGGATTTCAATGTCAGTACCTTGGCCAACGCAAGCCACTTTGGTTTTTCCTCAGGCTCATCTGCTTCTTCTTCCCAGACTAGGTTGTCCAATTCATCCTCTTCAAGATGCAAACGCTCCAGCAGAGCGCTAGGGTCATCCGGGGTCTTACCTCTCGATCCACTGGGATCTTGATGCGACGCCATCACCGATCGAACACCAGGAGGTGCTTCTTGGACACGAGGTTACTCACGGCGCGGCCGCCGGAGGACAGGGGAACCCTAGGCGGCGCTAGGGGAGGGTTTGATGATTATGAATCAATGGTTGTAAGTTACAACGAGGATAAAACAAAGGGGTGTGCCCATTTGCGAGTCAATGATTAACTTATAAATAGGACAAAAAAGTCAGGAACAAAAAACTCAAAGAAAAATGGTCAGCCCTGTCTTCCAATTTCAACGCAACGCACAAAACACAAAAGAGGCCACACAGACGAGGACCAGACACATACAAAGACCAAGCCAGGACAGAAAAAACCAGCGAACAGAAAACAAGCAAGGGGCTGCACGCGCACAGAAACAGCGAAATGAAGCAACACCCTAGCGATTGATCACAGATTTGCACTGAAATTAATAATTTGATGGTGTGGTGGGGAACTTAGATGTGACATAACTAATTTTTATCTAGATGAGAGTTAATAAAGTTGTATTTAAAATACCCTATATTCACTGGTCCAGATAAATAGAGTATTGGTTCTCGAGTGCAGAAACTCCGCTTCCCTGACATACTGCATATAATATAGTGCAATGTTAGTATATTACACACAGCCTAACTCATCATATGTTATCTTTTCTGTATCTATAGCTAGTTTCAGAGCATCTGCAGTCGCAGACATCAAATCCGGGCCCACAAATGCTTGCGGGCGCGTCCAATCACGTCCGCGGATAGTGACTGGTCATACCTCAAATTTCCCTTCGCACAACCGAACACTTCAGTTAGCAAATCTCAAATCTATACAAACATGTGCAAATATAAATGATGCAACACAAATCGTCTGGCTAAATCAGCACATGCCAACGGCCTACCAAAATTTGGCATATTCTACCTACTTGCTACTATGGACCATTCTCTCCTTCTCACGGGGGGCACACCGGTCCCTGTACCAGTCATACTCCGGCGGAACGGAGATTGGAAGGCTAACAGACCATGAGGCTCCAGCATCGGAAGATCTGAGCACCCGTTGCACCGACGCAATGGTGCACACCGCACTGATCCCATCGTCAGTCAGGGCAGTCCTCCTGGGACCGGAAGCAGCTAAGGGCAATGCAGACGGTCATAGCCTCCTCCATCCCGCATGGGACGACACCCAGTCGACGGATCCAGAGTGTAGTCGGAGTCAGATCCGCTATCTGCCATGTCCGAGAAGGCCGGAGCTTGCCGGAAATGAGCTTGGGGGCGCGGAGCGAATGGGAGGGTAGTGGAGTGGAGTGGTTAGGATTTAGTCTGGCAAGAGGATAGAGAAAAATATATATGGGGCCAGGTGAGCCAACATGGGTCGGATCCGACGTGGCGACGCGCCCGATCGCGCCCGGGCCTCCCCATATACACCCCAGATTTGGCTAGATACATGGGTGCCATTCAGCCCGGGCATTTGAGGTCAGTTTAAGGCCTCCGAGTGGGTCACGTCTTTTTTACCAATCAGTGACCCGGCAGCCCGTCCAAGTGTTTGAGTGCTCCATTTTGGTACTCCCTCCATTCCCTTATACAAGGCACAAACTCAAATTACAGCTACCAAGGTAAAATTTAATGACTGCTTTAGAAGCCAACTTTTCTTCTCATTAATCGATATCATTAATATGCCTGCATGAATGCAAGGAAGAAATGAGAAGAAAGTAGCGCAGTGTCATTATGACTACATGCATGCAAGTATTAAACAAGTTGCTAGTTTAAGAAAACATTATTAATTTTTATCTCGATTACTGTTAGTGGCCTTGTATAGATGCAAAATGTACTTTCTCCATAGTGGCCTTCTATAAGAGAATGGAGGGAGTGCTTATGTTTCATGGCGGTGAGCTCCACATCCAGCTATATAACCACGAGGTCTAATACGGACTCTAAATGTGTACATGTAATAGTGCATGAATTCAGTTGGAACCGGTCCCTGTAGTGGCAACTCGTGGGCCACAAGAGAGAATAAAATACGTAGGCCACGCCGTGGATTTTTTTTTCGTTTGATCCCAAAAAATGGACCGGATTCCATTATCAAGAGAGAACGGAATAAACAAAGAAAATAGTGACACCATGAATGAGTGAACAAGTGAATACAGTGGTGCCATGACCTAGCACAGGTGGCCAAGAGAAGTAACCCGGCCAAATATGCATGTCCTCGTCAAGTGCTTGCATATGTGCCTTACAGATGTCTCTAAGAAGAAATTCCATGTTCGCACGTACAAGTGTAGACTAGAGAGTATCCATTTGTCTGCGTGTATTTCCTACCACCGAGTAGCAAACCAGCGAGGTGAACCACAGAAATTCGTTAGAAAGTTCAACCAAGATCGATCAACGAAATGAAGATTCTCAGTGATAGAACTATCTTATTATTGTCTTGATTGCCATATAAAAACAGCGATGTACATATGTCCTATTCCATTGACCACATGGAATAATGGAAGATTCACACTGTCATGCAATGACTCGATCATGTCACATTATTGAATGGACAAAGCGGACCGTAATAAGTAGCAAAAGTAACGTGTATAGAGTCATGGACCACCCGCATTCTAGCAAATGTGCAGCTGAACATACTTTTCGCCATCGTGGTTAAGGATGTGTTTCGCCATGCATGTATTATGATAATCTAGCTTAACTACCAAGTTGTTTTTCTATTAGCATTTGATTGGCTTGCTTTTGCCTTTTTGTGTTCCTATTTTTCACATCGTATTATAAAATAAGCATGCCACAATATAGTTTAGCGGCCGCAAACTAAGCCCAAGACAAGAGTAGAAAATATATCAATGTATATATAGTGGTTGTGACACAACATTAGTAGGAAGTGTTCGATAATTTTGGTGCCCCAAAGGATCTGCTAAGTTTCTACACATTATAGGATTAATGTGTGGTGTTTGGGAGAGGAAAAACAGAGAATTTGTGTAGGTGATCCTGCCAAAGCTTCATGCAATGGCGAGTCATTGCGTTGGAATTGACATCTCCTCACATGGAGCAATTCTTGGTTAATTACAAGAGATAACAAGGTTTTTTTTTTGGTTCGGAAAGTATGTCGGTAGGTAGCGGCTACCACCGGCTACCAGTAATAGCGGTCAAAATACTGCTTGGAATTATTCAATCCAATTTTAAAATTTGATCTTTTTTTTAATCTGAGCAAACTTTTCCAAAATCGGTAAATACCGGTGGGTATTCTTCTCTATGGGGTTATGGGAGGGGGGCTGTAGAGCCGGACCCGGGTAACCGCCCGAGAAAAGAAACACCTGAGTAATACCACAAGAAATTACTTCACATTTTAGGCATATATGTTCTGTCGTTTGGTACCTTTCTACTATATAATTGCGATCTTTTACTGTGATGGATATACCATACAGTTGCAATGGTTACAGATTTTGCACTAGTGCAAGTCTAACTCATTTTTCGCTAATTCACTTTCCCATATTTCTTATTGACACTACTACTACTTTAGTATTTGTACCTTATATGTGAAAAATACATTTTTCTTAAGAGTGCTTTTATTAACTCAAAATGTAGCATTAAGGGGATGCTATGCATGATGCATGGACAACCACCTGATCTTTGCATAACTACGATGGAAAGCACATTATGGTTTAAAATTCATTCTATTCGCAAAAAAATGGTTTAAAATTCATTTACCACATATACAGCAGCATGACAGAACTGCGTGTTTTCGATCCAGAGACCAATTGTGCATGTAATATTTACTCCTCCTCGCTAGTGCAGTTAATTAAAAACTACTACCCTGGTAGTGGTAGCGGCAGCTCGTGGGCCGCTGCTGCACGCCGGCCACAATCGGAGCGATACTTGCTATGATATTCATGGATGAGTGAACAAGCGGGTGCAGGCGTGCTGAGATTGAGCGCAGGTGGCCAAGAGCGACCCGGCTAAGTATGTCATGGTCGTCAAATGCTTAGTTTTACGCCCCTAAGTTATGGAGGCCACTTAGAAAACTCAATCTTCTCACGTTCAAGTGGAATGTATATGCATCTATTTGGACGTGTGTATGTGTGCACAGCCGCGGAGTATGAAGTCAGCGAGTGAAATCACAACCAGCTCAGCACAGAAAGTTCAACTGAGATCAATTAATGTGACAAAGATTGTCAATGACAGAAATTTTATTATTATTGCCTTGATTATTATTACAGTAGAAAAGCAGGTATGCAAATCAGTATCTATTCCATTGATCCATGGACAAGTGGATGGTTCACTGTTCGAGAAAGCATGCATTGACTCGATCATGTCACATTATTGAAACGGGAAAAAAATGAACTGTAATAATAAGTTGCAGAAGTCACATGTATGCAACTAAGCAAGGAGTAATCGACCACTCCCATTCTCGGAACGTCCCGCCGAGCATACTATTCCTTCTTGTCTTTTAAGGCGCCAGATATATAGAAAGGGAGTTGATGGATATAGAGGTTGTGGCAAGACATTAGCAGTAGGCTGTGTTCGATATTTATATATGGTGCGTCAAAAAAATATGAAAAAGATTCACATGATTGTACTGTCTCCATTCGGCTCTATAAATCGTTCTCCTTGTTTTGACTAACGAAAGATATGCTATATGCTAAAAAAAATTAGATTCCTCGTCGATGAAGTTTTTATAGGCATTACATCACCTTACATTTGAACCACATCCTTGTTGAAATACATGGCCAAAGGCTGTTTTTAGAGTCCTTATTAATGAAGAAACCCAACCTCGGGTGCGATTCGGCCCGCTCGTAGGATTAGCTGAATTTCCACTTTGCCCCATCAAAAATATTGTGGCAGTACTTCGTTTAGATCAGTTTTGTTTATTTAAGGGCCCGTTCAGAGATTCTCCGCTCCACGCGGCCGCTCTGGGAGCGGGCGGAGTTTCAACTAAAAAGCGTGGAGCGTGCATGCATGTACTCCACGGATTCTTAGATTTCTGGGAGCGGGTGGATTCCCGAACAGCTCCTAAGACTCAACACAAGTGCAACTACGTGTACTCTGTTTGTGCCTAACACAGACCAAGACCACTTATAGAACCCCAACTTTTATCTATATTCACAATATCCAGATCAAAACTTGTTGAGAAAAGTCCACTTTTCATCCCTCAATTCTTCGGTTTGCTTACATTTGGTCTCTCAACTCTAAAACCGGACAGATTGCACCACGAACTCTCGAAACCATCCAATTTTCGTCCCTGCGGGGTTTCGCTGCCGAGTCAACCAGGTTTTGACGATGAGATGAACAGTGCATAGATGAACAGTAAAATCAAAAAAATAGCAAAAAACAAATCTGATTTTTTTACGTCGGAGATAATCAGGTGCGCAAGGTGCATGCCAATTTTTGTCATATTTGGACGTTCGAGGATCTCGCGGCAAAAAAACTAAATGTACTCCATGATGAACAGTAAATTCAAAAAAATAGCAAAAAAGTAAAAAAAATGATATTTTTTTACATCAAAGATTCTCAGGTGCGCAAGGTGCATGCAAATTTTGGTGCTGAAATGATATCAGAGGGTTTTGAAAACCACCTGAAGCAGCGCGCACATGTACGCTATTTTTTTGCCACAAGCTCCTCGGATGTCATTTCAGCATGAAAATTTGCACGCACCTTGCGTGCTTGATAATCTTTGATACCAAAAAAATTCAGATTTTTTTATTTTTTTGCTATTTTTTGAATTTACTGTTCATCGCTGAGTACATTTAGTTTTGTTTTTTTTGCCGCGAGCTCCTCAAACGTCCAAACATGACAAAAATCGGCACGCACCTTGCACAGCTGAGTATCTTCGACGTAAAAAAAATTTCAGATTTTTTGATTTTTTTTGCTATTTTTTTATTTACCGTTCATCCGTGCACTGTTCATCCCGTGGTCAAAACCGGGTTGACTTGGTGGCGAAACCCCGCAGGGACGAAGAGTGGCTGGTTTCGAGAATTCGTGGTGCAATCTGTCTAGCTTTAGAGTTGAGCGACCAAAAGTGAGCAAACCGAAGAATTGAGGGACGAAAAGTAGACTTTTCTCGAACTTGTTCAGCCTCTGACATCTTATCCCATGCATTCATGCATGCAACTGGTTAAGCTCATATCTCCGTATAATACTCTTTAATTGATTGATATTGCTGTGCAGCTAGGACACTACATAATAATGCGGCAGTTGCATCTTCTAATGGTTAGTACACCAGCTTACTAATTATTAATGTAGTGTCAAAAACGCTTTTATATTATGAGACGGAGAAAGTATTGTTTGTCTCCACATAAGAGTAGCTATATTGAAAGCTGAGCTACGTAGCTGATGATCGTGTGCGTGCATGGCACCATCGTTCACGTAGGACTTGCCTCCATTATGTGCCTATCTCTTTAAACTAGCTTTGCTTTCCTGTCTCCCAAAGATTCCAGTTGCACTTTTTCCTTTTCATGACTGAATAGTCAACGGATTCTGTATTCTCTAACGTTTGTCTCTTGTGATTTCGCATGGTGTGCAGCAACTAAAGCTGAAGCTAAATCGATGCATAAACCAACCAACAAAAGGCAAAGCAAATAAACCTAAGGTAGTATACAAATATATAATTAGTGATATGTACATCTGCTTATATTGTGTGCATGGCTCCGCAGAAACCTGACACACTGAATTTTTTTTTTGTAAAGCATGGCTCCAAATACTTCTCAGCGGTGAATTCCGGATTCACATATATGTTTTAATCCTCCCGTGTGGGTTGATGAAGAAGAAGAACAATCTAAACATCGTTTGGTGTGCTTTATCTATAAATAAATGCATATACTGGAGTCTAATCTGAACATCGGTTGGCATGCTTTATCTATAAATAAATTCATATACTGGAGTCTCTAATAGTATGTAAGAAATTTAAGAGGTGCGGAAAAGATATATGGACCAATCTATTGCATGCTTGTAGTTTGTACTTCCTTGGTGGATTTGTTCACTGTCCTAAGTTCATATGTTGTTATTGTATTGAATTCACACGTATTAATATATTTGCATTGTATTGAGTTTTATCTTCTTTTTTGAATTGGAATTAACGCTATATTTTTGTTCTCAAACTTGTGAATTTTATCTTGAGCCGTGATAATCTGTAATATTTATAAACTACGCATCACATAAGCAAGTAATCTATCACACTGACCTCAAACGATTTGAATACACTTTCATGGAAATTTATGTAAGTAATACAAAAATACTAGCTGGAATTATTCAAAAGAATTTCGAATTTGCAAAAATGTATCTATATTTATTGAATTCGAGCAAACTTTGTTAAAAAAATTGGTAAATACAGGTCGTTTTTCTTCTCTAGGAGGCGGAGGGACATGGAGAATACCGGAAACTGGAGAATACGCAGAGTGAAAAATCTCTAAGTAATACAACAAGAAATTTCTTGCACAATGTACGCATATGCCATGTCACACTCTTTGACAGTGCTCTTTCATGCCGACAGATGGATCCGTGGGGTCGGGCATGATTTCAGGAACTCTGCCAGGAGGATTATTTTTGCTTCATACCGATAATAGTTCTTCTGTAATGAAGCTCTCGAAGCACCACTCCACGTCATAATGGAGGTCATGGCCCTGGTGCTTCATTGGATTGATCTCTTGTTTAGCATTCCATCTAATTCTTCGGTGGCCCTGTTTAACTTGTGGCCCTGGTGACATCTAGTTATCCAGATCAAAAGGCTGATGCAGGAATAGGTGTTTATGCCGTAGAAAGTAGCCCGAGATCACAATAGGGTGGCTAATTGCGCAAATTCTGGTTGTTCTAAATGCATTACTGGAATAAAACTCCACGTTTCTCCACAAATGGTACCTTTCTACATATAAGCATAATCTTATTTTCATTTTCTTTTTTGTTGGGACCACAACAATCACTGTTAATTATTGTGCTTTAATCTATCATATAAGTGTAATGTTTATATATTTTCCACTAGCGCACCTCTGCAAGTCTATCCAAGCATCTGGTAATTCACATTTTCCCCTATATCAGTGTGGAGATGCATTGTGGTGGAAAATTCACTTTACCGGTAGCATGAAGGAACTTCATGTGTCCAATATAGCATCCAAATATGCATCTCACTACGCATAGTCCGGTTTTTGTACATGCTATGGTTGCATTGGCTTGATGCCACAATAGAGTGAAACAAGCGGGTGCACCCATGCCATGATGGGGAGCGGACTGGCCAAGTATATCGTCATTGTCAAATGATTGCAGTAGGCATGCTTTTTACACCGCTAAGCTGCACACGGCTAAGAAAATTCTGAATTATCGTGAATTAAGGAGCCAATGAGTCAACTAACTCACCACAGAAACCAGTTAGAAACTTTAACCGGGATTTAACGAAACAAAGATTGCCGGTGATAGAGCAATATTATTGTTGCCTTGGTTACAGTAGAAAAACATGCATGCACATCAGTATGACAGTATCTATTCCATTAACCAATGCACAAATGGAAGATTCATTGTCCTACAAAGACATGCATTGACGCGATCAAGTCACAATATTGAAACGGAAAAAGGAAATAGGTACTCAGCTCCATCTGATTTGTATAGCATGCATGACTTTTAAGTCTTTATTTAACTAATAAAAAAATTTATAATATGTTGTTGGCCCCTTGAAGTTCTACATAAGCTAGTATATGTGCTCTAATTTTTGTACTAGCTTCTGTTAGAGCTCTGGAACCGGGACAAAAGTGTAAGACAAACCGGGACCAATGGCCTCCAAGGCCCAGTCGGTGCCCTGACCTCACGAACCGGGACTGATGCACCCTTTGGTCCCGGTTCGTGAGTGAACCGGGATTAATGCTCTTATCCTGGCCTCAACTGAAGCTCTGTTTTCTACTAGTGGAGAGACACCCTAGCTCATTTATTCATCCATAATAAAAAGTTCTACATAGCATGGGGGCTCCAAAACCCGGACATGCCAGCCCGGTACTAATTCAAGAGCATTTCTAGCAATATTGTTATCATCTACATTATCCTCTCTTCTTTCATTACAAAACACTATTATATCTCCTAGCTCCTGCTCATACTCATGATCTCCTTGATGGCCATCAGATTTGCTCCTCCGAAAGTGCTCTTTTGATCCCGATCAGCACACATCCTCCCTCATGAACAGTAAAAATATAAAAAGCTGCCATATATTTTTTGTGATAAACATTGATGAATGTTTCAACTGCACATACAATTTTGAGATGAAATGACATTCTTGGTGATCTGATGCATCAAAAGGCTTCCAACAAAAATATTTTGGGAGCATCGATTTTTTTGCCCCGCCCTCCACTAGTAGAAAACAGGGCTTTTGGTCCAGGGCAGTTTTCACATTAGTCCCGGTTCAGTCAAGAACCGGGACTAATGTGAGCATTTTTATCCCGGTTCATGCGGCTAAGGCATTAGTCCCGGTTCCCCTGGGCCCTTTAGTTCCGGTTCGTGCCACGAACCGGGACTAAAGGTCTAACCTTTAGTTCCGGTTCGTGCCACGAACCGGGACTAAAGGGTGCGATGCCCATTAGTCCCTGTTGGTGGCACCAACCGGAACTAAAGGTTAGACCTTTAGTACCGGTTGGTGCCACCAACCGGTATTAATGGGTTTTGAGGCATTAGTACCGGTTCATGGCACGAACCAGTACTAAAGGTCCCATTTTCAAACTCTCCCCCCCCTCCTGTGGACAAAAGAAAATGATGGAAATGTCAAAAAAATAAAATAAAATAAGTTTCCCATGCGATATATGGTCTACTTGTTGGGAAAATTTACAAATATGAATTTCGACTTTATTTGCAAAATCTCTCTGGAATTTGTAAAATGGGCATAACTTTTGCATACGAACTCGGATTAAAAAGTTTTTTATATGAAAAATCATCTACTCGAAAAGTTACATCCGAATTTAACTAGGGAACTTTGTTAAACATTTTCAAAATCCTCAAAAAACTAACAGAAAAAAAGTTACGGGGCTTTTAAGATCTAGAGTGGAAAAAATCGAAAAAATTACTAGTCAAATCGGTCAAACAATGGTCAAACTAATTATTCTAGAATATTAGTGTTACTAAATAATTATTTCAGTTATTTTGAATTTTGGTCAAATCTGGTCAAACTGTGGTCAAACAATGGTCAAACTAATTATTCAAGAAATATTAGTGTTACTAAATAATTATTGTTTTTGAAAACAATAGTTTCAAACTCAAACAGTGAAATGTGTCACTTCATGCTCAAGCAAAATTCATGAAGGTTAATAGGATTGATATCTTACTATTGTCAGGAAAACAACACGTGCAGACTTGGAAACGAGAGAGAATAGAATCCGGAAGTTAAGCGTGCTTAGGCTGGGGGAGTGGGAGGATGGGTGACCGTTCGGAAAGTTAGATGATTTGGAATAATGTGGGGTGATTAGAGGATAAATTGAGCAGTAATGAGGGGTGGTGATTACACACTAGAGGTTAAAATAATTCAGAAATTTGAAAATAAAAAAAAATAATTTTTTTTTCAAAAGAATAATAAAACAATTTCCTTTAGCCCCGGTTGGTGTTACCAACCGGGACTAAAGGTAGAGCTCCACGTGGCCGCGCCCTTTAGTCCCGGTTCGTGTAAGAACCGGGACTAAAGGGGTGAGGCATTAGTACCGACTCTTTAGTCCCGGTTTTCGAACCGGGACTAAAGGGCCTTACCAACCGGGACAAAAACCCCTTTTTCTACTAGTGCTCCATGAATGTCATTTCATCATGATATTTTCTACGCGGGTGAAGATTTTATCAATGTCCATAAAAAACAGATTTTTTTAAAAAAAATACTTTTTTTTATTTGACTGATTATCAAGGTGCATGTGAGCTCGGGATAAAAAGAAAACTCCATGCCCTCCTCTACTTCCTTCATCAATAGCTCTAACTACCTCCGAGCAGTCCTATGCAACCACCGCCTTCCACAGATTAAGATTCCGGGCTAGGCACAACGATTCCCGACAAACGAAAGATTGCACAATTAGGATCAATGGTGTCCTCGGTCACCAGGACCGAATCCACCAAGAAAACCCCTCGTAGCAGCCTAACTTCCCATCATGACCTCTGCATATGACTAAGGTGAAAAACACATTATGGTTGAAATTTTACTTACCATATTTGCAGTAGCATGACGAAACTGCGTGTATCCTATCCATAGTACTTTAAAAAAAAGAGGTTGAACCCTCGGCCTCTGTATCAATCGATGCATACAGCCGTCTTTATTTATTATTCAACAAAGGTCTGACAAGAACATACATCACGTCATCCGAAGCCACCACTCACATCTACAAACTCGAGAAGAAGGAGTGCTCTCACTCCCCATATCTAAAACAAGTATCATCGTCGATCCATCCACATAACGTATCGGAACTAACAACCGGTGCAACAGACCTAAAGCGCACACCACGTACACACGTTTTAAAAACCGCCATCATCATCGGACTGCTGGTCCATCTTCAGGAAAGAGGTCTGCATCATCCTTGCTGGTCCGGACATCCGTCGACGCCACCACGGCGCCCAACGGCACCACCGCCGTGCGCTCGTCCATTCAGACGCGAAGACTCGGGAAGATCTGTTGTGCGTAGCACTTGCCGACCAGGCATGATACGGTGGAGCACCTGTCGGCCAAGCATGACTTGACATCTCCACCGAAATTCCGTGCAAGACGAAGCCGCTCCACCTCCTGCCCTTGTCTTCCAGCGCTGCTCCAGAAACGATGCTCCCAAGAGATAAACGACACCACCATAACACCATCGTCCGATCTGGAAGACCTGATCCTAGGGTTTTCCCCGAAGCAGCACGAGTGGGTCGACAGTAGTTACACGACGATGCCTTCATCAAGGTAATGGCGCAAAACGCCGCCATCGCCCTCCGCCGGCTCGGTTTTCACCAGCAACTATATCTCCCCAACTCGCAGCCGGGACTAGATGACGGATCTTGAGATCTGACCACGCAACCTCAGGCCGACCATCTCCGACGAAAGAGGTGGCCACCACCGCCACGCCTAGGGCCGGAGCCCCCGACGTCCTCGTGTTGTGGGTCGAGCCCACGAGCAGCATGCTATTGACGGAACAGGAATGGTACACGACATCAGCATGTGTGGCCCGCCGAAGCCCATCTAGGCCCAGATCGGATGCCCAACCGTCGCCACTGGCTCCATCGCCGTACGCCGCCGCC
>NW_024111068.1:0-8679 GCF_003073215.2 Triticum urartu
AATCCATCCTGGACTCGGCGGCCACCACGCCGCAGCCCGGGCCCTTGTAAGCAAGGCCTTTCGTACAGGTTTCTATTGGCCGACGGCCCGAGCAGATGCATAGAATTTGGTCCAACGTTGCACCGGTTGCCAGCATTTTTGCAAACCAAAGCCATATGCCGCCTACCGCTCTGCAAACAATCCCCATTACTTGGCCCTTTGTGGTCTGGGGGCTTGATATGGTCGGACCCCTCAAAGGGGGAACCCATAAGAAAAAATACTTACTGGTCATGGTGGATAAATTCACCAAATGGATAGAAGCCAAACCCGTTAAAACGGCTGAATCCGGACCGGTGATAGACTTCATATCTGGGGTTGTACACCGTTATGGCATCCCCCACAGCATCATCACTGACAACGGCACGAACTTTACAGCCGACGAGGTAAAACTTCGGTGCAGCTACATGGGCATCAAGCTTGATTATGCTTCTGTCTATCACCCACAAACTAACGGTCAAGTCGAGCGAGCAAATGGTCTTATCATGAGCGGCATCAAACCTAGATTAATTGCGGTCCTTAAAGGAATCAAACACGCACTGGGGGCTGCAGACCACGCCGAATCGCACTACCGGATACACACCGTTCTTTATGGTGTACGGCGCAGAGGCGGTTCTGCCTAGCGACATAATTCATGACTCACCTTGAGTGCGCATGTACGAAGAAAAAGAGGCCGAGCTCGATCAGCAGGACAGTTTGGACACCCTGGAGGAGAAGCGCGACATGGCAAAAGCACGTTCCGCATTCTATCAGCAACAGGCTCGAAGGTATCAAAGCAGAGAAGTACGGGCCAAAACCTATAACGTTGGCGAACTAGTTCTACGCCTGACGGAGAAGAAAAAGAACAAGCTCAAGCCCAAATGGGAAGGTCCCTTCATTATTAACCAGGTTCTGACCGGCGGGGCGTACCGTCTGTGGGATGCCTCGACCAATCGACTCGAGCCAAACCCATGGAATGCAGCCAGACTCCAAAGATTCTACGCCTAGTGCCGGACTCTATGTTCGTCTCCTCACCCCCGTCAATTTTTTTCATATCCGTTATCTGTCTTTTCTCTCTTTTTCTCTTCTTTTTTTCTCCTCAAGGCCCTAAAAGGCTAACTTGTGCCTTGACTACACAATCTTGACGCGCTAACCGCGCTCATTATACCTGGGGGCTTCTTATACAGAAGCTTAATATACCTATTTTTTTAGGCTTTATGCCCCAGACATGTGTTATTCTTCCGCATGTACCTTTTTTCGCCATTATATGCATCGATATGACTTAAGTTTTGGCCAAGCTGGGTTGCCTGGCTCTTGTATTTATGTCCTACGTTCCCGTTAATTCAGCTAGGGCATAAGGGGAGCACCTCTACGATTGTTAGTGTCGGGTCAGCCGGATGTGTACCTCACACTGGATGAAGCCGAAAGCTAGCGTTCTTAAGGGAATATTCGGTCGGTGAACAAAAGATGACTTTTATTTATTTTGATACATGCCCCCAGATGTTTATAGCCTGTGTCTCTTTTCGCAGTTCGGACAAGCACATTAGGGCATGCGTACCCAGGGGAAGGAACCCTTAACGGAACTATTCTCCCTAGAAGATGTTTCTTACTATCCATGTAATATAACATAGCTAGTTGGGTACTTGTCTGTTCAAGAACTTATGACCCCTACACTTGGTTTCCAAGCATACCCCGGTTTTTACATAACCGAGCGGGTATTCGGATACACTCCGGACTATCGGGTCCAGAGGTCGAAGCGAAAAGGTCCGCCATGACAAATGATTTACAATCCGGCTAGGGACATTATATATGTCACTCAAAGTACACAGTCACTAAGACTGACTAAATTCTTCTTCTATACCATCCAACAGTCTGTCTAGCCTACAATCCTGTTGGGAATACTTTGCGGCTAATTCTACTTTATGATACACCAAACTGACGGGGATCTCTTTCCCATCAGGCCTCATAGGTCCGACCTCAGCCATGTGGTTTGGGTCAGCTTTGGTATATCGCGTCTTCACCATGGCCCAGGCTTCCCTTGCATCTTGTCGGCAGGCTGATATCTTCCATAATCGGAAGCGCCGTTGTGCTCCCTTGAGCTTCTCTATAAGCTCCCCCATGCCTCCTGGCAGGGAGGAAGATGGCCACAAGGCTTGGGCAATACCCTGCATCACCTGCCAAACTTGTTCGTGCAGTTGTGAGAGCTCTGGTAGAAGATCACCCGCAGACCCGGGCATCTCCTCCGTGGGACGACCCATCAGCATACCTGCAGACATAATTCTGTTAGTCGGCTTCATCACCGAACTCTTTCAAAAGTTCGTTCAAGCACTTACTGAAAATGCAGCGTCGAAGCCGCTTATTCTCCTTCACGGAGTCTGCAAGCTAGGCTTGGACATCTTTCAGCTCCACGCCCAGCTGGATATTAGCGTCCTGGAGATCATTTCTCTCCTGCCTGACCCGCGTAAGCACGCGCTAGCCAGCATTTAGCTGTCGATTAGCATGTTGCGCATTACCCGACACGGCCTCCGGATTCACTTCGGAGTCATCTGCATCATCTATTGTTAGATTTGCATCCATGGCACATACTATCTGGTACCTATCTTTCTTTTCAATGGAAACAAGTGTTACCAGAGGGGGCCTTCTCAGACTCCTTCAACGCGGCAACTGCGGCCCGTAGCTAGGCCTTGCACTCTTCCAGCTCTTGAGACAATTGGGTGTTCTTCTCTATAAGAACCTGCACAAGTAATGATCCTTAAATCAATTGTGTCGACTGTTTCAAGTCTCAGGGGCTACTGATATATATAATCATCAGATTTTCTTACCCGTATATCATTTACATACTGGTCCGTGGCTCTGGCAAGACCGTTTTGAGCAGCACGGATGTACGCATCTCCTGAGTTGAAGGCATCGAACGCCTCTTGGGAGAAACAAGCTTCACGGAGTACGGCCCGGCGATGCCTGTGATTCATGGAGCTTTCCACTTTGGAATTTGTAGCAGATAGTCTATCTGCATCCTCTGTAGGAGGAGCATCCGGCGTTCGCCCCGTGTTAGCCTCCGCCTCTATGTCCGACCTTGGAGCCCGACTGGTGGAGGCGTGATCGGCTACCTCCCCGGATGTAGTCCGGTGAGTGTTTTTCCTACTAGGAAACATGGACGTTATTATATTTTAAAAGGCGACAACCACGGAGCGAGGTTTTGTATCATACCTCTGCACTAGCGTCTGAGTCCTATCCGCCTTCCTTTTTAGCCTTCCCGGCTTCGATGCCCCTTGTAGGCGAGTCACCGCGGGTTCGGCGGGGCGTCCCGACGGCCTTCCCTGTAAGACACCATATGTGTATGGTAGGTGAAGTGCATAAAAGGGGATCCTTTTCGGAAGTTGGGACTCCGATTTTTCTAACATGTGATGCAGGGAGTAGCCCAGGATAGTCGGCTATGATGGCCACCATGGCATCATCACAGCTCAATTGATAGAATGTCCTGTCGATCAGCTCCACAAATATGTACGGATCCTCTTCGAGTCCGGGATCGAGGGCCCGGTCAGGGTCCTCCGGTTGTGGAGGTGGGCTGTTGACCTCCCTTACAGCTTTTCGCAGTTCCTGCCATGAAACGGCAAGGTGAGTATTTATGACTAAGAATGCGGGAATGTTGGGAGTAAAAAGTGACAGCTCACCTAGCTTGGAGGGTTGTACATGGAGAATCCATCCCGTGATCTAATACAAATGAACTCCTCTTCCTCTCCCTTGTACAAATCGGACAGAATTTTTGCTAGAGCAGCAACTGAGTCCGGTCCCTTACGCCCGCAGCGGGTGGCATCATCTTCCCTATTAAAGTGCCACATGGGGTGCCCTCGATATTGAAGTGGCTGCACCCCCTGCATTATACATACTGACATAACCTCGATTATTGTCAATCCTGATTGAGCCAGCACTTTTATCCGGCCCATCAAGTAAAGGACTTCTCCGTTATCTTCCTTCTGAGGGCTCCGTGGGCGCCAGCTTTGGCGTTTCTTCAAAGGGGCATTGTCGAACTCGGGAAGACCCATCCAAATAGGATCTGGAAGGGGGATGTCCTCCATGTAAAACCACTCCGAAGGCCAGTCTTCGGACGTCTTCTTCGGGGTATCGGATAGATATCCGATCCTGGCAATGCGCCATATTTTGGCTCCGCCCACTTGATATATTGACCCCTTCTATGTACGGGGCACAAGGCAGAATAGCCTCTTCCACAGCTTGAAATGAGCTTCGTAGCCCAGAAACAGCTCACAAAGGGCAACATAACCAGCGATGTGTAATATGGAAGCGGGGGTGAAATTATGCAACTGGAGGCCATATAACTCCAGGAGCCTGCGGAGGAACGGAGGGATTGGAAATCCAAGTCCCCTTAGTAAATAAGGGACAAGGCATACCCCTCCCCCTTGGAGGGATTGGGGAAGCTCTCCGCTTGCTCCCCGCCATTATAGATGGCGAGCCCGGCTCGAACGGGAACCATATACGCTGGAGGGAGAAATCCCTGGGTCTGTAACTCTACTAACTGGCTGTGCGGGACGGAACACTTCTCCCAATCACTGGGCTTAGGGCTACGGGAGTGGGAGGAGGAGTTGCGATGGCCGGCCATATTGGAACGGATTTTTCTAAGCGTTCTCTAATGGATACTCGCCGTGGGAGGATGGTGTGGTCTGGATCTAAGAATCCACGTCTCTTTAATAGACAGTTTACTTACATGGCTAGGGTGGCAAGTGTAAAAATGCCCTGGCTCCTCGCATTCGCTCGACACGTGGAAGATAGCCCTTATTGGGCGTGAAAGCCAAGAAGTGCAACATTTATGGGGAGCCGGACACTACTCAGCAGATATTCAGAATTTGGAGAAGAACCCTCCTTGCAATGCCGAAGACAATTTGCGTGCCAGTCTCATCGTCATTGAAGCCTGGTTCGCGGGCTACTGAGGGAGTCCTGGATTAGGGGGTCTTCGGACAGCCGGACTATATCCTTTGGCCAGACTATTGGACTATGAAGATACAAGATTGAAGACTTCGTCCCGTGTCCGGATGGTACTCTCCTTAGCGTGGAGGGCAAGCTTGGCAATACGGATATGTAGATCTCCTCCCTTGTAACCGACTCTTTGTAACCCTAGCCCCCTCCGGTGTCTATATAAACCGGGGGGTTTAGTCCGTAGGACAACAACAATCATATCATAGGCTAGCTTCTAGGGTTTAGCCTCTATGATCTCGTGGTAGATCAACTCTTGTAATACTCATATCATCAATATCAATCAAGCATGACGTAGGGTATTACCTCCATCAAGAGGGCCCGAACCTGGGTAAACATCGTGTCCCCTGCCTCCTGTTACCATCCGCCTTAGACGCACAGTTCGGGACCCCCTACCCGAGATCCGCCGGTTTTGACACCGACAAGGACCCTTTTCATCGAATCCGATCCGACTAAAGTGGGAGAGACAGACACCCGCTAGCCACCTTATGCATCAAGTGCATGTCAGTCGGTGGAACTAGTCTCACACTACTAGGGAAAATCTTATACACAGACGCTTACTAGTAGCGCGGGTTTATACCCCTCCCTACTGCTACTTACTAGTAGCATGGGTTTTTACCCCTTGCTACTACTAAGTTGATAGCAGTAGCGTGGATTTTTAACCCTCGCTACTACTAACTGGGCTCTGCCGTGCCCCCCGGGACATGCCATAGTAGTAGCGAGGGTTATAAACCTGCGCTACTACTTTGTGAATAGTTGTAGCGCAGGTCAGATACCCATGCTACTAGTATATTCCCACACCACCCACCCTCGATCCACCCCACCAACCGTCCCACTCCACCCACCACTGTTTGTCTAAAAAACACCCAATCCTCGATCCAGATCCCCTTCACTGCCGGCCTCCCTTCCACCTCCTCTCTTCTCCCGATTCATCCCTCGTCTCCCTCCCATCCCACGCCGCCGCCACCGCCCACCACCCCGGCGACCTCCCCACTGGCGATCCCCAGCCTCTCCCTCTCCTTCTCCCCTGCATTCATCGCCCGCACCTTCCGTCCCAGTCCTAGATCAACCCAGGGGTGAGCCGGCGGC
Source organism: Triticum urartu (assembly GCF_003073215.2). Classification (NCBI taxonomy): domain Eukaryota; kingdom Viridiplantae; phylum Streptophyta; class Magnoliopsida; order Poales; family Poaceae; genus Triticum; species Triticum urartu. The sequence continues at coordinate 6,091 of NW_024111068.1, forward strand.
CAGGACACACGCGAAGCGACGGAGGTCTCCTGCGTCTCCCCAGTCGCCCTGCCACTGCATCCTTCCTTTTCTCTGCGGCAGGAGAAGAAAACCTTGTCGGGGTGCCCAAGCCATGGAGGACCATCGTCAAGGTGCTCGGATTCGTTTCGATTTTGGGTTGCTTCTGCTCATGTTGTTGGTTGCTCTCTTCTCTTGTGTTGGTGATGATGTGAGGGTGGCCCTTCCTTTTCTTTGCTGCAGTGCAGGAGAAGAAAACCCTAGACCGACTCGAGGATTCATCCGACAACCACCTGAGGAGGAAGCAAGCCATGGACAGACCTCCCTTTCCTTGAATGATGCGCCCTCCCACCCATCTTCCTGCAGCTGCAGGTAACCCCGGCCCCTCCCTCCCTGCGTGCATTGGATGGGTTTGCTCGTTCCTCGGATGGACGATTATCTCGGATGTTGCTAGACTGCTTTCTTTCTTTGGTTGGTTTTGTCGCCAAGCCGTGCATCGCAGATCATCTAGTTAGATAGAATCCGGTAGGGTCGGGTTATGAATGAATTAATGAATGAACAAACAAAACGAACAGCTACAATCAATTAGATGATCTGTGTGTAGAAACACCCGCCCAATGTTGTGTACGAGTGTGCTTTAACCATGAATTGATCTACTCCACGAGCAAGCTTCGTTTGAGTCATGTGTAATGTGCTAACAACGACCGGATATAAGGGTACAAGATCGCTAGAAAAGTAACATGCGCCCAGCCGCCACCGCCGGCGGCCATAGAAGGACTAATCACCTAACTAAAACACTAATAATCAGAAGATAGATTGAACTTTGTTTAACGGATATACAACATATTGGATTATTTTCTATTTGGTCTAATTGATATAATAATGTCTAATAGAGTTCACAATCTTTACTTTGAAGATCTGTAGCTAGACGTTAGAACTATTGACATGCAAATAATTAACTAACTGCGTGTTGTACTTGAATTACAGGTTTTTTGTTTTCGTCAGTCCTTTGTTATATGGAAGAAGACTTCATGGTTAGCATTATTTATTATAACACATTCATATAAGATTTTCTTGCCATTGTAAGTAGGAAGTTAATTTTTTTGGTCTGTTTTTCCTGCGGGGATTTTGGTCTGTTTTTCTAATAGTATATATGATATTTCAGTCACATTTCCAGTAATTTAGAACTAAAGCTCCCCCCTAATTAAAATGCAGAAATGTGTTTTCTTTCATGATGTTTCAGTCACTGTCTTAGAAATACTAGAAAATATTTGTCGACAAACTTCTTCATGGAATTAATATTTTTATGCTAATGACAAATTGGATTTATAATCTTTAACCTCGAATCTTTATATGATTTTAGTTACTACCATATCTGCTCTTGCAGGTCTACTAGAGTATCCACTTCTGAAGATATTGAATTGATTCATCACTCCATGTTTTTCTGGGTCGTTTAGTTGTCACCATGTTGCCACAAAACCATGGCATTCTAGACAATGTAAGTACAGTAGGTTGCTCACAAGGAGATGAGAGTATTCAAGTGTCACTTTTAGAGATGTATTATGAGATTGATCCACTGCATCATTTCGTCATACAAATTTGTTTGTTCTTATATATGCCTTCGGACTAGCTATTTCCATATTTTGTTTTAGGAATTTATTAGGAGTTCTGTAATTTGGAGTTCTCCTAACTTTGAACACTGCATTGGGCGCTAATTAAGTGTATGACAGATGGCAGCGGTGGCGAGACGAGGGACGCCCGAGCTGCTCAGCCCAGCTCAACAGAAGGTTTTATAGCTCGAGTCATACTCAGATATGCCCATCAGTTCAGCAACATCACAGGTTGATATTGATACGTCTCCAACATATCTATAATTTTTGATTGTTCCATGCTATCTGTTTCGGATGTTTCTGGGATTTATTAAACACTTTTATATTATTTTTGGGACTAACCTATTAACCTAGAGCCCAGTGCCAGTTTCTGTTTTTTCCTTGTTTTAGAGTATCGCGGACAGCCCGGAGGTCCACCGACATACTTCTTCCTCCCATATATACCCATATACCCTAAAAACTTCGGGGAGGACAATAGATCGGGAGTTCCGCTGCCAGAAGCGCCGAGAGCCCTCCGTAGCCACCGAAAACCAATCTAGACCCGTTCCGGCACCCTGCCGGAGGGGGCAATCCTTCTCAGGTGGCCATCTTCATCATCCCGGTGCTCTCCATGACGAGGAGGGAGTACTTCTCCCTCGGGACTGAGAGTATGTACCAGTAGCTATGTGTTTGATCTCTCTCTCTCTCTCGTGTTCTTGAGGTGGTACGATCTTGATGTATCGCGACCTTTGCTATTATAGTTGGATCTTATGATGTTTTCTCCCCCCTCTACTCTCTTGTAATGGTTTGAGTTTTCCCTTTGAAGTTATCTTATCATATTGAGTCTTTAAGTATTTGAGAACACTTGATATATGTCTTGCGTGGGATACCCATGGTGACAATGGGGTATTCTATTGATCCACTTGATGTATGTTTTGGTGATCAACTTGCGGGTTCCGTGACCTTGGGAATCTATGCATAGGGGTTGGCACACATTTTCGTC
>NW_024111069.1:0-22671 GCF_003073215.2 Triticum urartu
GTATATTGTCCAAATTCTACACGTAAAATACTTGACTTGATGTATTGAGAAGTTAAATTTAACTCTGATTTAGAATGACCAAGGAAAAATCTACCATATATATACACACTAGCTAGTCAAGTCAAGAAAAATCCGCCAAGGCAATTATACCATCTGAATATCGATAGCTGTTTATGTAGAATATCAAGACCTAGCTAGCTAGAGAGCTACTACATTAACTCTCAAAAGACTTGTGCTATTTGAACGGCAAGGTCAAGAAAATTACACATGGTCAGGCACTTATTGCAGGATATTGTGTTCACACCTTGAAGTACATAGTTTTCCTAAATAACGAATCTGCAGTTTCTACTATTTTCTTAAGCTATGAAAAATCCAATTGTACATTTCCCTTAAGTTTGGAAAGGTATCTGCTTTTAAGTAAAATATGGTGGACATTTCCATCCTGAACCATGGACAAGAGGATCACATCCATATATGACGGAAAATAGTACATTTCCCTCTTGGTTTATCACAGAACTGAACTATATAGGGTGCATTATTGAAAGGGACAAAATCCCTTGATGCAATTTAACATAATTATCCATCTTATTATGTGTAATTCCAGGCGGCATACACTATATGTATTTTCCTTTTTCTTTCTGAAGCTGAGGCAAAATATTTTCCACATCGATAAATTAAGTAGAAGAGAACTGTCAAGTAGATTGATGAAAAACTAGGCGAAGCCCATTACAACATGGACACATGTGGATTACTCCCAAAGCATGAATTTCCACGATCACCCCACCAGACAAGCAAACGTCCCCACTACAACCACAAACCTCAGGCCCATGGATCACAACATTTCGAAAGAACCACCATTGAAAACACATCAACAAATACATCAGACAAGACACAACAACCCGAAAATAAGAGAACAATCAATCAAGCAGTCACAGACACCTTGCCTATGGCGCCACTCTTCTTGATTCTGCTCCGAAATGATTTCTCCTTCGGGGTGCCAGAACGATGGCTAGCGCACACCCTCTTGCTCTTGTCCCTGGTTGCCTTCTCCTTCAGGAAGCAACCGACCATCTTGCTAGATCTAGGGTTAGCAACCTCCAATATGGCCATTAATTCTCAAAAAAATAGCGGAGAGAGCCTAAAAAACATGCGATGACGCAATGGATGTCACAACCTCATTACTCACAGGAACCACCTGGACGATGGGCTTAGGCAATTGGAAGACAACACCGCCCAAACCTCCATGCTCCACGAAGATAAATACTTTGCTAGTCTCTGACGATGGTGGTGTGGGAGGCGGTGCAACCACTATCGAGGTCACAAGCGAGTCTGCATGTACCATTGACAAAGGCGAAGCATGCTCCCCACACATCGTTTGTAGCTCGGGCATGATATGCAACATCAGAGCAAGAACCTCGATGATGTCCTCACTCCTAGAGGCGGTTGACGCAACATGCAGTTGTGACACGAAGGGCTAACACGAGGGGGAAAACATCCATAGAGGCCAACTTCCGCTCTGTCCACACAATCAACATGGAGCTCGGTCGGGTGAGTGACATCAGGCGCAACTATGAGCCTACCAAGGGTAGCTTCCACCCTCACGAGAAAACTCCTAACCCGCACCAGGCAACCTTGCAACTCAAGGGGAAGCAACTCAGCCTGCTCAGCCAAGACGGACTGCAAATTATCCTGATCGGGAGAATCTTGGGAAATCTAACTGGGTCAAATTAAAAGATTCAGTGACATTGGAATCCATAAGAATGTATACATCAGTGCAATTAATTAGTTTTGTAAGTAGAGTGGAATATACAATTTTTCCTCGAGAGATGTCATGATCATCCTAATGACATGCAATTTATATGACTTCGCATTCCGTGTAATCCTATAAGAGGAGAAGTTTTTCCAAGCATTTGGTCATCAACAACTCAAACTTGCTGGAGAGAGCCAGTTAAGAATCAAGGCCTCTCCAAATCCAAACAACATGACGTCAAAGCCGAAAGGTGAGCTAATTATCCTCCAGTTATTATAGTCCCATTCATTAACCAAGTAAACTAAATTTTGTATCATTTTTTTTGCATGCAGCCATGGATACTAAAGGTGCGCCTGGACTGAAAAATTCTGAGGCTAGGACGAAAGGTAGTATTCATCCGAGCATTGCTAGACAGACAATAGCTATCTGCGCGATTTCTGCACGATGGACTACTGCATCCATTAGAATCATCCAAAAATCGTCTCTGAACTGTCGTGTGTAGAGTAGTTTCCTATTCATCCTGCTGGATACAATCACCATTGCTAGCCTCTTCAAATTTGGCCTCCTTTTACACTGGAAGACATAGCCAGCCTTCTAACATCATAATCACATGCATGCATGACTAATTAAATGTACGTGCACCATCGTCGACTGATTGATTGATATTGTCGTGCAGGGAAACATGCGCATGTGCAGCAAGACGCATCTTCTACTGGTTAGTACTCCAGCATTCGAGCTTGCTATAGTCTCCAAGCAAGAGCAGCTACTGAGCTACGCGTACTCGACGATCGCATTTCTAAACATAAGTCTTTTTAAAGATTTTAATATGGATTACATAAGAAGCAAAATGAGTGAATCTACACTCTAAACTACGTCTATATACATCCGTATATCGTCCATATTGAAATCTCTAAAAAGACTTATATTTAGAAGCGGATGGAGTAGCTTTTTTCCCTGTCTCCCAAAGCTGAAGCTTTTCTTTAGTACAAGTTTTCATGACCAAATAATCAACGGATTCTATAAAGTTTATCGATCCCTTGTGATTTCACATTTCTGTGCAGCACCTAAAGCTAAAGCGCCAAGTACTACCCAACTGCCGACGTTTGCACCAAACAGCAAACATGAAAAGCCAGCCAACCCAGGTATACGAACTATAATTGTTCATCTGCATATATGTTGTGCGTGTGGCTCCACAGAAACCTGACACACTGAAATTTTATTTTGTTAGGCGGCAAGGCTCCAAAGCGGTGAATTCCGGATTCACATATACATTTTAAACCTCTTGTGTGGATTGATGAAGAAGAATAATGACATGTACATCATTTGGCGTGCTTTGTCTACTAAATAATACATATACCGAAGACTCTAATAGTATCTAAGAAGTTAAGAGGTGGAAAAGAAATATGGATCGATCTATTGCATGTTAATAGTTTGTACGTCCTCGGTGGATTTCGCCACTGTCCTAAGTTCATGTACTGGTATTGTATTGAATTCTCATGTATTGGTAAATTTGGATGGTATTGAGTTGTATCTTCTTTCTTGCCATGGAGTGAATTTTATCTCTTTTTCCCAAACCTGTGAATTTTATCTTGAGCAGTGTCAAACTGGAGCATTAATAAACTCTGCTTCAGATAAACAAGTAATCTATCACATTGTGACCTCAAACGAACGAATATACTTTCATGAAAATTATGTAATTAATATCAACATTTTTTGGGGTTAGGAAAAATAACCAGTGGGATGAGGTAGGACTGCTCTCCAGTAATACTAGTCAAATACAACTTGGAATTATTCGAAGGAACTTCAATTTTTCCAAAATTTATCTAAATTTATTGAATTCAAAAAAACTTTGTAAAAAAAGGTAAACACAAGGTAGTTACCGGAGATTATCCGAGACAAAAATATCTTCGTAATACACAAGAAATTCCTTGCACAAGTACGCATGTGCCATGCCACGCTCTCTTTCGGTGGCACTTTCATGCCGGCGGATGGTTCCGCAGGGTTGGGCATGATTCTTTGGAACTCTACCATGAGGATTGTTTTCACTTCATGTCGATAATGAAGCTCTCGGAGTGGAGATCCATGTGATAATGCAAACCATGGCCCTGGCGCTTCAATGGATAGATCTCCCATTTATCGTTCAAACTGATTCTTCAGTGGCCCTATTTGCCTTGTGAGACAATACCCTAGACCGCTCGGCGTATGGGCATCTAGTTGCTGAGATCAAAAGGTGGATACAAGAATGGGAGTTTATGCCCTAGAAAGTAGCCTGAGATCAAAACAGGTTGGCTAATTGTTTGGCAATTTTTGGTTGTTCTAAACGCAGTACTGGAATAAAACTCCTTAATTCTCTGCAAAAAAAGAACTTCGCCGTTTGGTACCTTTCTACATGTAACCACAATCTTATTTTTATTTTGTTTTTTGTGGGGACTATAACAACCATAGTTATTTATTGTGTTGCATATATCATATAAGGGTGTGTTTGGTAGGGTGCATGAGGGCAAAAGTTCCCAATCCGACCCACTTTTGCTTGTTTGGTAGGATGCATGGGCTCACCTAAGCTATGCTCATCTGATGCATAAAAGTGCCCTCAGCCATGCTCATCTCATGCACCCCAGACAGGGTGCATGGAGGCAGCTATGCTGGCCGTGACACTCGTCCCCACCGACCAGACCATGTCCGGATATGTCTATTTTTTCAAAAAGAATCAAAATTTCAAAATTTGTTTAAATTTTCGAAAAACTTTAGAATTTCAGAAAAAAATGAATTTCAAAATTGTTTAAATTTTCAAAAAATCATAATTTCAAAATTTCTTTGGATTTTCAATAAATATTTAAAATTTCAATTTTTCTAAAAAAATCATAAATGTTCGGAATTTCAAAAGGAAATCAAAATTTGTTTAAATTTTCAAAAAAAACTCGTAATTTCAAATATGTTCAAATTAAAAAAACAGAATTTCAAAATTTATTTTAATTTTCCAAAAAAGTTTAGAATATAGAAATATGTTTAAATTTATGTTGACATTTTTTCGGTTTTGTTCATCATTCAAAAAAAATATTCAGAATTCGAAATTGTTCAGCATGTCTAAACACATGCAGGCTGCCAAACAAAATCTCAGCTCAGCATGTCTCAGCGCATACATCACTGCCAAACAACAGCAACTGCATGGACTTGGCATGTCTACACTCAACATGTATGAGATAAGAACAACTAGGCTAGGTCCATACATGCTACCAAACACACCCTAAGTGCAATGTCTACACATTTGCTACTAGTGCAACTGTGCAAGTCTATCTAAGCTTCCGCTAGTTCACCCCTTTTTTCCATATATGTGTAAAAAACATATTATGGTGGGAAATTCACTTTACCGGGTAGCATGACATAACTTCATGTGTCCAATATAGCATACAAATATGCATCTCACTAAACAGAGTCCATGTTTTGTACTCCCTCTGTCCATAATATAAGAACGTTTTGGACACTAGACTAGTTTCAAAAATGTTCTTATATTATGGGATAGAGGGAGTACATGCTATGGTTGTATTGGCTTGATGTCACGATTGATTAAGAGTGAAACAAGCGGGTGTAGCTATGCCGAGATGGATCGAGCGAGGTGGCCAAGTGCGACCCAACCAGGTATGTCGTCGTCAAATGTGTGCACTAGGCATGCCTTTAATTGTACACCTCTAAGCTACAAATGCCGCTAAGAAAATTCTTCTCATGGAGTAAGGAGCCAGCGAGTGAGAACACAGCCAGCTCACCACAAAAATGAGTTAGTAGAAAGTTCGTTCAGCCGCGATCTATTAATGAAACAATGATTACAATAGAAAAAAGAGGCATGCATGTACCTATCCAATTGACCAATGCACAAATGAAAGATTCGCTGTCCTACTACAAAACATGCATTGACTCAATCATGTCAGATTATTGGGACGAGGAAAAAAACTATAATAAGTACTCCATCAAGATTTGTATAGTGTGCAAGGGTTTTAAATTTGACTAATAAAATATGTGTAATATGTGGCCCTCAAAGTTTCACAGCATGATGTACTACCTCCATTCTGATTTACTAGTCCCCTCCGTATTTTCGGTCATATTTTGATCATAATTTTAACTAATAAAATATAAGTCATACATAGAAAAAAAATAGAAACTACATTCAAAAAGGAATCCAACATTATAATTTTTGTGACATGCATTAACATTCGCTAGTCAAATATATGGCCAAATTTTGACCCAAAATAGGAGGGGCTAGTACTCGGGCGGAGGTAGTAGTACATACATATGCCTCAAAATATGGGCAATGTCTGTATCTCGCCTCTAGAGGGAGTGGTTGCCCACATCGGACAGGGTGGGCCGGCCGAGCATGGCGTATGATCGCTAGTTTTTCTTCCAACAAAGATTCGAGTATCTAGTTTGATACGCTACAAACTGTTTTTTTAGGGTATGTACAGTTTTGTTAGCTCTAAAAATACTATGTGAAGTTTTGCTAGCTCTAAAGGGATGTAGCATTTCTAAAAAATTATTTTCCTCTTTTATATGTAGTAATTATTTTAAAATAATTATTTTATTCTACTAAATGTACAAAAAAATTGCCGTGTATTAAAATGTATATAAATTTTAAAAATGCATGTGTTAAAAGTTATTTTCTTGTGTGTTTGAAAAATGTTTGATGTCTATTTTAAATTTTATGCATGATGTATTAAAGATGATCATCGTATATTTTTTAAAAAATTGATCTTGTGTTGATATTTTTTAATCATACATTTAAAAATGTTCATAGTATAATTTCCAAAATATTTATTGTTTGTTAAATTTTAGTTAGTATGTGCTTCTCGAGGAAGCATAGGTTGTGCTTCTTGTGGAAGTGCAGGATTTGCTTTTTCCTTTTACGGAAAGCACGACTATGTTTCTCGTAGAAACACATGTTGTGCCTTTTGCAGAGAAGCATTTCTTATGAAACAATTTTTTTACTCCAAAACTGAGCAAAAACCGAAAAGACGAATAAACCAAAAAATACTAAAAAGGTGTGTAGAAAAATAAAATAAAAATGATAAAAAGAGGGAGTGACCAACACATGGCGGCGGCTTGGTGCACTGCTTGGGGTGCTCCCAGGGTAAAGGCGTAACCTTTAGGCCTTGTACAATGCAAGGTTCTTAAGGGAGGTGCTTAGAAAAATGAATCAGGTTTTCCTTAAGCACCGGTGCTTATTTGTACAGGATATACGCTTAACTAAGCGTTTGTCCTGTAGAAATAGGCACCAGTGCTTGAGAAAAATTCGGTTTATTTTTCTAAGCATCTCCCTAAACATCTTTCATTGTACAAGGCCTTAATTAGTTGCTCCAACGAACCAGCCATCACACCTTAAATCTGGCCCGACTCCAAACAAAGCGGGCCCACACGCAAGGAAATGAACGAAGTGGCTTAACAGACCGCAGCTCAAAAATTGGCATGTGTAGGCGAGCACTCGTTCCCACTCACAATTGCGTTGTATATGGGCGAATCTTATTTGACGCCCGTAGGCGTCAAATGGGGAACGTGACGCTCCCAGGCAACGGAACTGGGCTGGTGCAGTACAATTTTTCGTACTGTTTTGTTGATGCACAGCAACTGCAACGTTTTTTAAGTTACTAGTAAGCGTGCACGTGCAACGCACTTATAATCGTAAAAAAAAAATTCTTGAGTCATCCTAGTTAAGACATAACTATCTCATATCTAACATGCACACAGTGGACTTCTCAAGCAGACAACCATACAGAATTAACAAAACCCATTAATTCAACAGTACAATATAATGGTTTCAAACATGCAAAGTATATCACAAGTTGTATCAAACTGCATGATGAGTGCGGTGCAGGGAGGGGGGGGGTCCGAAAACAGCTTCCCTTTATTTACAGAATCACAAAATAATCACTAAAAGAGAGTGGAAAGCATGGAACACATTCTGCTCATCATGTTAGGTTGCATATACTAATGTTAGGATTGACAATATACATAACTCAATACAAATGCTTCAGCAGAATCAGTGGTGAGAGAACTAAATCAGTAAGTATTCTGCTTACAAGCAACACAATGGCTGGCAAAAGTTATCTTCTGAAAAGAAACACACTCTGCTCTCTTTCTGTACAAGTACAATATGTGAAACCACTCTCCCCATACCATAAATTTGATCTTCTCACCATCATTATCTACAAGCACAATCTGCTTTCTTTCCGTACATCTAAAAGGGTCTAAACTCACAATCTTCTCAATCCTGCAAGAAAGAAAGGGTGGGTTCTGAACCTTTCTCTAGCAAAGTCAGCTTCTACAGTTCACCCAATTAAATTTTATTGCGAGAAGCAAATTTCTTCCTTTTTATTCTCACCACCAAAGGAGAGTATTTTTTTTGTAGCACAGAGCAAACATGTATGTACAGAGGTCTAATAATGAATCCTCCTATACATGTTCACCAGTAAAGCAATTAGCTTTGATGGCCTTACTGATTGTACAGAGCTCCAAGAATCCTCCTATACATGTATTTACAGAGGTCTAATAACGCTAAACCACAAATCCTCCTACACATGTTCACCAGTAAAGCAATCAGCTATGATGCTCCAAGAACAATATTCAGTAGAATAGCAGTAGAGAGACAAATCTCAACAGATAGGAGAGAAACTACGCAGTGAGGGAGCGAAGCGAAGATGGGACTGAACCTGGGAGCCCCATCCGATCACGACAGAGGACATGACGCCCTTGATGCCTCCGGGGGCAGTGGGAAGAGGTTGCACCCGCCCGCCACCACATACTGCAGAGGCACACACAAAACAAAACAAAAACATCAGAAGCCAATATCTGGAGAGGGAGAAGGAATAGGAAGCGAGGTGGCCAAGTGCGACCCAACCAGGTATGTCGTCGTCAAATGTGTGCACTAGGCATGCCTTTAATTGTACACCTCTAAGCTACAAATGCCGCTAAGAAAATTCTTCTCATGGAGTAAGGAGCCAGCGAGTGAGAACACAGCCAGCTCACCACAAAAATGAGTTAGTAGAAAGTTCGTTCAGCCGCGATCTATTAATGAAACAATGATTACAATAGAAAAAAGAGGCATGCATGTACCTATCCAATTGACCAATGCACAAATGAAAGATTCGCTGTCCTACTACAAAACATGCATTGACTCAATCATGTCAGATTATTGGGACGAGGAAAAAAACTATAATAAGTACTCCATCAAGATTTGTATAGTGTGCAAGGGTTTTAAATTTGACTAATAAAATATGTGTAATATGTGGCCCTCAAAGTTTCACAGCATGATGTACTACCTCCATTCTGATTTACTAGTCCCCTCCGTATTTTCGGTCATATTTTGATCATAATTTTAACTAATAAAATATAAGTCATACATAGAAAAAAAATAGAAACTACATTCAAAAAGGAATCCAACATTATAATTTTTGTGACATGCATTAACATTCGCTAGTCAAATATATGGCCAAATTTTGACCCAAAATAGGAGGGGCTAGTACTCGGGCGGAGGTAGTAGTACATACATATGCCTCAAAATATGGGCAATGTCTGTATCTCGCCTCTAGAGGGAGTGGTTGCCCACATCGGACAGGGTGGGCCGGCCGAGCATGGCGTATGATCGCTAGTTTTTCTTCCAACAAAGATTCGAGTATCTAGTTTGATACGCTACAAACTGTTTTTTTAGGGTATGTACAGTTTTGTTAGCTCTAAAAATACTATGTGAAGTTTTGCTAGCTCTAAAGGGATGTAGCATTTCTAAAAAATTATTTTCCTCTTTTATATGTAGTAATTATTTTAAAATAATTATTTTATTCTACTAAATGTACAAAAAAATTGCCGTGTATTAAAATGTATATAAATTTTAAAAATGCATGTGTTAAAAGTTATTTTCTTGTGTGTTTGAAAAATGTTTGATGTCTATTTTAAATTTTATGCATGATGTATTAAAGATGATCATCGTATATTTTTTAAAAAATTGATCTTGTGTTGATATTTTTTAATCATACATTTAAAAATGTTCATAGTATAATTTCCAAAATATTTATTGTTTGTTAAATTTTAGTTAGTATGTGCTTCTCGAGGAAGCATAGGTTGTGCTTCTTGTGGAAGTGCAGGATTTGCTTTTTCCTTTTACGGAAAGCACGACTATGTTTCTCGTAGAAACACATGTTGTGCCTTTTGCAGAGAAGCATTTCTTATGAAACAATTTTTTTACTCCAAAACTGAGCAAAAACCGAAAAGACGAATAAACCAAAAAATACTAAAAAGGTGTGTAGAAAAATAAAATAAAAATGATAAAAAGAGGGAGTGACCAACACATGGCGGCGGCTTGGTGCACTGCTTGGGGTGCTCCCAGGGTAAAGGCGTAACCTTTAGGCCTTGTACAATGCAAGGTTCTTAAGGGAGGTGCTTAGAAAAATGAATCAGGTTTTCCTTAAGCACCGGTGCTTATTTGTACAGGATATACGCTTAACTAAGCGTTTGTCCTGTAGAAATAGGCACCAGTGCTTGAGAAAAATTCGGTTTATTTTTCTAAGCATCTCCCTAAACATCTTTCATTGTACAAGGCCTTAATTAGTTGCTCCAACGAACCAGCCATCACACCTTAAATCTGGCCCGACTCCAAACAAAGCGGGCCCACACGCAAGGAAATGAACGAAGTGGCTTAACAGACCGCAGCTCAAAAATTGGCATGTGTAGGCGAGCACTCGTTCCCACTCACAATTGCGTTGTATATGGGCGAATCTTATTTGACGCCCGTAGGCGTCAAATGGGGAACGTGACGCTCCCAGGCAACGGAACTGGGCTGGTGCAGTACAATTTTTCGTACTGTTTTGTTGATGCACAGCAACTGCAACGTTTTTTAAGTTACTAGTAAGCGTGCACGTGCAACGCACTTATAATCGTAAAAAAAAATTCTTGAGTCATCCTAGTTAAGACATAACTATCTCATATCTAACATGCACACAGTGGACTTCTCAAGCAGACAACCATACAGAATTAACAAAACCCATTAATTCAACAGTACAATATAATGGTTTCAAACATGCAAAGTATATCACAAGTTGTATCAAACTGCATGATGAGTGCGGTGCAGGGAGGGGGGGGGTCCGAAAACAGCTTCCCTTTATTTACAGAATCACAAAATAATCACTAAAAGAGAGTGGAAAGCATGGAACACATTCTGCTCATCATGTTAGGTTGCATATACTAATGTTAGGATTGACAATATACATAACTCAATACAAATGCTTCAGCAGAATCAGTGGTGAGAGAACTAAATCAGTAAGTATTCTGCTTACAAGCAACACAATGGCTGGCAAAAGTTATCTTCTGAAAAGAAACACATTCTGCTCTCTTTCTGTACAAGTACAATATGTGAAACCACTCTCCCCATACCATAAATTTGATCTTCTCACCATCATTATCTACAAGCACAATCTGCTTTCTTTCCGTACATCTAAAAGGGTCTAAACTCACAATCTTCTCAATCCTGCAAGAAAGAAAGGGTGGGTTCTGAACCTTTCTCTAGCAAAGTCAGCTTCTACAGTTCACCCAATTAAATTTTATTGCGAGAAGCAAATTTCTTCCTTTTTATTCTCACCACCAAAGGAGAGTATTTTTTTTGTAGCACAGAGCAAACATGTATGTACAGAGGTCTAATAATGAATCCTCCTATACATGTTCACCAGTAAAGCAATTAGCTTTGATGGCCTTACTGATTGTACAGAGCTCCAAGAATCCTCCTATACATGTATTTACAGAGGTCTAATAACGCTAAACCACAAATCCTCCTACACATGTTCACCAGTAAAGCAATCAGCTATGATGCTCCAAGAACAATATTCAGTAGAATAGCAGTAGAGAGACAAATCTCAACAGATAGGAGAGAAACTACGCAGTGAGGGAGCGAAGCGAAGATGGGACTGAACCTGGGAGCCCCATCCGATCACGACAGAGGACATGACGCCCTTGATGCCTCCGGGGGCAGTGGGAAGAGGTTGCACCCGCCCGCCACCACATACTGCAGAGGCACACACAAAACAAAACAAAAACATCAGAAGCCAATATCTGGAGAGGGAGAAGGAATAGGAACGGGAGTGCAGGTGCAGACCTCGTCGTGGCTGGCGAGGGAGATCTTCTCCTTGTTGAAGACGCCGATGTCGAAGTCGAGCGTGCAGCCCTCCGCCGTGCAGCCGTCACGGCACCATGAGCATACAAAATAATCTCCATCATCGGCCATAGTCTCCTCGGGTTCTAGCATCAATGTTGCATTTTTCCAAGCAATCTATGACCTGGAAAAAAAAAATCATGTTGTTCATATTATATACAACGAAAAATAAGATTCTAGCATCAATGTTATGCATTTCAGTACTGATTAACAAAGTCTCTTTTTTCGTAACTATCTTAGCTAGAAAATGTTTTTAGTATGTCTTAGGCTCTTGGCTAATTCTGGGCATAATAGTCTCACAGTGCATCTGTGGTTCTTTGAATCTCGAAGCGAAACAGAATGCTAGTAAATAGAAATACTAAAAGCATAAAGAGGTGTGGAACGCCATCACAGCTGATTAAATCTGGCCCCGACTCCAAACAAAGTGGGCCCACACGCAAGGAAATGAACGAAGTGGCTTAACAGACCGCAGCTCAAAAATTGGCATGTGTAGGCGAGCACTCGTTCCCACTCACAATTGCGCTGTATATGGGCGAATCTTATTTGACGCCCGTAGGCGTCAAATGGGGAACGTGACGCTCCCAAGCAACGGAACTGGGCTGGTGCAGTACAAATTTTCGTACTGTTTTGTTGATGCACAGCAACTGCAGCGTTTTTTAAGTTATCTGTTTGCATTTATTTTGTTTGGGCGATGCTCGCAAGCAACCGAATTGAGGCGTACGAATAACAGGTTTCATCATGTTCCGCTCGTGCGCAGCAACTAAGAGTTTGTTTTTATGTTTGTAGTTTTTTGTTCTGGTTTTGTTTTTGTACTCCCCTATCCTCCTTTGTTTTTATACTCATCCAAACTGTTTTTTTGAATATTTTAGAAGGTTCTATGCATGGATTTTCATTTCCGTGTTTTTCCTTTCCGTTCATTTCGATTTTTTGCTGCGTTTTTTCTTTAATTTCCTTTTCATGTTTATTTTTTTATTTTCATTTATAAATCTACTTTTTGTACATGAACAATTTTTTTAAACACGGCGGACTATTTTCAATGTATGATGAACATTTTTGTAACATACAATGGATTTATTTTAATATATGGGAATACTTTTTATATTTAAGAAACACAAAATGAAGATTTTGTAATACATGGTGAACATTTTCTTACACATTGACATTTTTTCAAACACAAGGTGAAGAATTTATAAATATATATTTTTGAAATATGCTTTATAATTTTTTATACTATTTCATCAGTATATATTTGTATAAATATACTGCATCGATTTTTTAATTATATTTAGTTGATATATATATATATTTGCACGAAAATTAGCACAACGTAAATGAGCTGCTACACTTCCGGCCCATTTTGGCCGATGTGGGTGTTTCCTTGTCTACCGGACGCCTGCGTGTCATATAGAAGGACTCCTGTGTATGTGCCCTAACGGGAAGACTAATTCATGTTTTTAGTAGAACAGGGTTATTTTTTCATTCAAAACATTCAACGGACTACAACAAATATCGGGTAAACCACTCAGCCACATATAAGGCTCCAGCAGCTTTAACTAAGCTATGAGCCTCTCCAACTGACTCCCTGTGCTCATGTACTACTGTAGCTTCGTTAGAAAACCTGGAATGATAATCAGTCTCACGCAAAATCATAGCTACAGCAAAAAAAATTGCGAGACCAAACATTGTCCTCGCCGTTAGCCATACAGATCCACCGCCGGTTGATTATATGAACCACACGTCTATGTGCCTCGCTGCTAGGGCGCCTACCGCCGCAGCCCGTTGCCATCATCAAGAGATGCAATCGGATCATATACCAGGACAACCTTTGTTTCCATAAGCACCTTCCAACTTTTTTCAACCACACGCTGCCACAAAGTAATGTTTTTACAACCTTCAAAAAAACTCATGTTTTTACAGACTCCCTGTCCTTGTAAGCACATGCAATTGGTCATGGCAAAATGGAAAGACATCGAACCAAATACGCAAGCACATGTACAGCAGCAACATGTAAAAGGAGAGGAGGAAGCAAAGCCATGTAAATTGACTTCCGGAGATATTTGGCGTCATGGAAGTATCCTAAAATACTATGAAGCTCATGTCCAAGACGACAGATGACCAGCTCAGGCTCTCAGGCTCTCAGCAAAGGGACACATGAATATTGGCACCTACAAACAAAGTTGCCCCCTCCAGCCATTCAACCATATCGGAAGGGGGAGTACAGCCTTTACTTGATCACAATATCATGATAGCAACAGCCAGAAACACTATTTTGATTTGCACTGGTGCCCATATATCTTTCCTGAGTCGGTGAACTTGAGCTGCTGACTGCTGGTGCGCTGATCTTTGTGTTCCTCTGGACTTTTGAGATGTGAGCGAAGGGCAGGCCTCATAGGAGAAGAAAAACAACACGCGTCATGGTCGAGTCAATGCATGCTTTGTCGGACTGGGAACCATCCACTTGTCCATAGATCAATGGATTAAATACTGATTTGCATACCTGTTTTTCTACTGTAACAATAATCAAGCCAATAATAATAAGATTTCTCTGTCATTGGCAATCTTTGTCCCATTAATTGATCTCAGTTGAACGTTCTGTGCTGAGCTGGTTGTGATTTCACTCGCTGACTTCATACTCCGCGGCTGTGCACACGTACACACGTCCAAATAGATACATATACATTCCACCTGGTTTTACGCCCCAAAGTTGTAGAGGCCACTTAGAAAACTCCATCTTCTCACGTTCAAGTGGAATGTATCTCACGTTCAAGTGGAATGTATATCAAATTCAACGTGTGTATGTGTGCACAGCCGCGGAGTATGAAGTCAGCGAGTGAAATCACAACCAGCTCAGCACAGAAAGTTCAGCTGAGATCAATTAATGGGGCAAAGATTGCCAATGACCGACAAATCTTATTATTATTGGCCTGATTATTATTACAGTAGAAGAACAGATATGCAAATCAGTATTTATTCCATTGATCCATGGACAAGTGGGTGGTTCCCTGTCCGGCAAAGCATGCATTGACTCGATCATGTCGCATTATTGAAATGAAAAAAATGAACCGTAATAATAAGTTGTACTCACTCTGTTCCTAAATATAAGTCTTTGTAGAGATCCCACTACAAATTACATACGGATGTATATAGACATATTTTAGAGTGTAGATTCACTCATTTTGCTCCATATGTACTCCATAGTGGGATCTCTTAAAAGACTTATATTTGGAAACGGAGGGAGTAGAAGTCACATGTATGCCACTAATCAAGGAGTCATCGACCACTCGCATTCTAGGGAACGTTCTGCCGAGCATACTATTCCTTCTCGTCTTCTAAGACGCCAAATACTACATAGAAAGGGAGTTGATGGATATAGAGGTTGTGGCAGTAGGCTGTGTTCCATATTTTTATGTGGTGCGTCAAAAAATCTGAAAATATTCGCACAATTGTACTGTCTCCATTCGGGTTTATAAGTCGAATGATGGGTTTTCTCTTCATTTTGACTAACGAAAGATATGCTAAATGCTAAAAAAATCTTTAGATTCGTTGTCGAGTGAAGTTTCTGTAGGTATTGCATCACCTTACATTTGAACCAGACCCTTGTCGAAATACATGACCATATATATACACATCATCTAGTCAAATCAAGAAAAATTGCGCCATGACAGTTATTTATACCATCTGCATACCAACAGCTGTCCATGAAGAATATCAAGACCTACCTAGCCAGAGAGCTATTACATTAAGACTTGTGCTAATTTGATGGCAAGATCAAGGAAATTACACACGACCAGACCCTTATGGCAGGATATTATGTTCACACCATGAGAAATACATGGTTTTCCTAAATAATGAACCCGCAGTTTTACTATGTTTTGTTAAACTATGAAAAGCCAATACCATGGTATCTGTTTTTCCTCTTGTCCATGCGTATAAGGAGTAGTACGTGTTTCTTCAGTTTGGAAATGTGTCTGCTTTTTAGGTGAAATATGGTGGACATTTGCCATCCTGAACCATGGACACGAGGATCACCTCCACTTGTGACGGAAAATAGTACAGTTCCCTCTTGGTTTGTCACGGAACTGAACTATATAAGGCACATTATTGAAAGGTGAAAAAACTGTTAATATACTTTCAAATAATTATCCGTTTTATTCTGTGTAATTTCTGGTTGCATACGCGATATAAATTTTCTTGACTGAGCACATCCTAGCAAATCTAACTAGGTTAAATTAAAGATTCAATGACGCTGCCACCGATGAGAATGTATACATCGGCGCAACTAATTAGTTCTGCAAATAGAGTGGAATATACAATTTTTCCACAAGAGACGTCATGATCGTCCTAATTACATGCAATTTCTACGATTTCACAATCCTTATAAGCCTATAAAAGACGAACTTTTCCCAAGCGTTTGGCCATCAATAGCTCAAACTTGCTGCAGACGCCCAGTTAAGAATCAAAGCCTCTCCAAGTCCAAACAACATGTTCACCAAGGACGGTAACCTAATTAACCTCCACTTATCATAACCGTATATTGCGTGCCTGCAGACTAGCTCTATTTATATTTTCTGACACGCCATATATATGCAGTGCCTCTACTAAAAACTGCATCACCTACCCGTCCAACCTATGTTCCACCACCAGGTGGCTCAGCATCGCCTTCTGACGATGGTTAGTACCGGCCGCCGATCTCAATTGCTAGTAGTATTATCCCAGTCCCATTCATTAACCAATTAAATTTCATATCAATTATTTGTTATGCAGTGATGCATACTAAAGATGTGCCTGGACCGAAAAATTCTGACGCCAGGAAGAAAGGTATTCATCCTGTTGGATACTATAACCATCGCTAGCCTCTCCAAATTTGCCTCATGTTACATTGATAAGCATAGCCAGCCTCCTAACATCTTAATCCCATGCATGCATGCAACTGGTTAAACTGATCGTATCGGTATACTACTCTCTAATTGATTGATATTGACGTGCAGTTGTGACACCACATAACGCACCTGCACAGCCGGCAGAGGCATCTTCTACTGGTTAGTATACTCAACTACTCAAACATTCAAGCTTACTATTGCGTCTCCAAGCAAGAGCAGCTACTGAGCTACATACTCGATCGTCGTGTGCATGCATGCATGCCCCATCATCCACGTCGGACTTGTTTCGATTCCCTGCCCACCTTTTGAACTAGCTTTCGCATCCCTGTTTTCCAAAAGACTTCATCTAATCTTTTTCTTCCATGACCAAATAGTCAATGGATTCTCTAATGTTTGTCTCTTGTGATTTTGCATGTGTGCAGGTGCAGCAGCTAAAGCTACAAGTCCTTCCACACCGCCGCTGAAGGTATCAAGCAGCACAAAACAAAACAACCCAACCTAGGTATACGAACTATAAGTATTGCATATATTGTGTGTGGCTCCGCAGAAACCTGACATGCTGAAATTTTATTTTGGTAGGCAAGGTTCCAAATTATTCTCAGCGGTGAATTCAGGATTCACATATATATTTTAATCCTCTCGTGTGGATGGATGAAGAAGAAGAACGAGGTGATACGTATACTGAAGACTCCAATAGTGTGTAAGAAGTTAAGAGGTGGAACAGAAATATGTATCAATCTATTGCATGTTTATAGTTTGTACTTCCTTTGGTAGATTTGTTCACTGCCTTAAGTTGGTATGTTGGTATTGTATTGAATTCACATGTACTAATAAATTTTGATTGTACTGAGTTTATCTTCTTTTTTGCCATGGAATTAATTGTATGTTTTTCTTCTCAAACTTGTGAATTTTATCTTGAGCCATGTCAATACATAACTTTTATAAGCCCCTCATCAGATAAACAAGTAATCTATCACATTGACCTCAAACAAATTGAATACATTTTCATGGAAATTTATGTAAGTAATACAAACATTTTGGGGGGTTGGGAAAAATAACAGGTGACCCGCGGTGGGACCAGCTACCAATTATACTAGTCAAAATAACACCTGGAATTATTCAAAGGAATTTCAAATTTGCCAAAATGTATCTAAATTTAAGGAATTCGAGCAAACTTTCTAAAAAAATAATTTGTAAATACAGGTCGTTTTTCTTCTCTAGGGGGGAGTGGGACATGTAGAGCTGGTTACTGGAGAATACGCCAAGTGAAAAATCTCTAAGTAATACAACAAGAAATTCCTTGCACAATGTATGCATATGCCATGTCGCACTGTCTGTGAGTGGCTCTTTCATGCTGACGGATGGGTCCGTGTGGTCGGGCAAGGATTCTCGGGAACTCTGCCAGAAGGATTATTTTTGCTTCATATTGATATTTGTTCGTCTGTACCGAAGCTCTCCTGAGTTATAAGGAGCCAATTAGCGAGAACACAACTAACTCACCACATAAATGAGTTAGAAAGTTGAACTGGGATCGATTTAATGAAATAATGATTGCCGGTGATAGAGCAATATTATCGTTGCCTTGGTTACAGTAGAAAAACAGGCATGCATATCAGTATGACAGTATCTATTCCATTGAACTATTTTTTATTTGGCTGTTTATCAGTATGACAGCATGTATGTGAGCTCGGGATCGAAAACTATATGTCCTCCTCCTCTACTTCCTTTATCAATAGCTCTAACAAACTCCGAGCAGCCATGTGCAACCATCGCCTTCCACAGGTCAAGATCCCGAGCTAGAAACAACGACTCCTGAGTCCTGACAAGCCAATGATCCTTCCACAGGTCACCAGGATGGAAGCCCCCAAGAAAACCCCTCCTACAGGCCCAACATCCCATCGTGACCTCCACATGACTACTGAGAAAAACACATTATGGTTGAAATTTCACTTACCATATTTATAGAAGCATGATGGAACTGTGTGTATCCTATCCACAGTCCAATTGTGCATGTAATATTTACTCGTATTCTCTCCATCCGAAAATATATCTTTTTTTATCCATTTTGATGACAAGTATTTTCGGATGGAGGGAGTACTAATTAGTGCAGTTAGAACCGACTCCAGTAACGCCAACTCGCGGGCTGCTGCTGCACGCTGGCCAGAATCGGAGGGACACCTGCTATGCCATATACGGATCCGCAGTTTCTACTATTTTCCTAAATAAGAATCCGCAGTTTCTACTATTTTCTTAAACTATGAACAATCCAATAGTACATTTTCCTTCAGTTTGTATCTGTTTTTTAGGTGAAATATGGTGGACATTTGCCATCCTGAACCTGGACAAGAGGATCACATCCATATGTGAAGGAAAATAGTACATTTCCCTCTTGGTTTTCATGGAACTAAACCACATATGGTGCATTACTGAAAGGGACAAAAACCCTTAATGCACTTTACAATAATTATCCATCTTATTCGGTGTAATTCCAGACGGCATACGCTATATGTATTTTATTTTATTTTATTGAAACTAAGGCAAAAGATTTGCCACATCGAATAATTAAGCAGGAGAGAATTGCCCAGTAGATTGAGAAAAAATTGGGCGAAAACCGTTACAACATGGCCACATATGGACTACTCCCGAAGCATGAATCTCCACGACCACCCCTCCAGACAAGCAAATAACCCCACTACAACCACAGACCTCAGGCCCACGGATCACAACATTTCAAAAGAACCACCGTCGAAAACACATCAAAAAATACATCAGACAAGACACAACAACCCGAAAAGAAGAGAACAATCTGTCAAGCAGTCACAAACACCTTGATTATGGCGCCACTCTTCTTGATTTTTCTCCCTAATAATTTCTCCTTCAGGATGACGGAACGATGGCTAGCGCACACTCTCTTGCTCTTGTCCCTGATTGCCTCCTACTTCAGTAAGAAACCAGCTATCTTGCTAGATCTAGGGTTAGCAAACTCAAATATGGCTAATAATTCTCGAAAAATATAGAAAAGGAAGCCTCAGAAACTTGCGATGTAGCAACTGATATCACAACCTCATTACTCACAGGAACCACCTGAACGACGGGCTCAGGAGGTTGGAAGACAACACCACTGATGACCCACAAGTATAGGGGATCAATTGTAGCTATTTTCGATAAGTAAGAGTGCCGAACCCAATGAGGAGCAGAAGGAAATGACAAGTGGTTTTCAGCAAGGTGATGTCTGCAAGTGCTGAAATTGTAAGTAACAGAGTAGTTTGATAGCAAGATATTTTGTAACGAGCAAGTAATGATAATAGTAGCAAAAGTGCAGCAAGGTAGCCCAATCCTTTTGAGGCAAAGGATGGCCAAAGCGGTCTCTTATGATAAGCAGAGCGTTCTTGTGGGTACACGAGAATTTCATCTAGTCACTTTCATCATGTTGGCTTAATTCGTGTTCGGTACTTTGATAATTTGATATGTGGGTGGACCGGTGCTTAGGTGTTGTTCTTACTTGAACAAACCTCCTATTTATGATTAACCCTCCCGCAAGCATCCGCAACTACGAGAAAAGTATTAAGAATAAATTCTAACCATAGCATTAAACTTTTCGATCCAATCGGTCCCTTACGGAATAGCGCATAAACTGGGGTTTAAGCTTCTATCTCTCTCGCAACCCATCATCTAATTGCTACTCCATAATGCATTCACTTGGGCCCAAATATCGTGAAGTGTCATGTAGTCGACGTTCACATGACACCACTAAGGGAATCACAACATACGTACTATCAAAATATCGAACACATATCAAGATCACATGATTACTTGCAACATGATTTCTCCCATGACCTCAAGAACAACAGTAACTACTCACAAATGATAATCATGCTCAAGATCAAAGGGGTATTAAATACCATATTGGATCTAAACATATAATCTTCCACCAAATAAACCATATAGTAATCAACTACAAGATGTAATCAACACTGCTAGTCACCCACAAGCACCAATCTATAGTTCGGGTAACAAGATTGAACACAAGAGATGAACTAGGGTTTGAGAGGAGACGGTGTTGTTGAAGATGTTGATGCAGCCCCCCCCCCCAAGATGGGAGAGTTGTTGGTGATGATGATGACGATGATTTCCCCCTCCGGGAGGGAACTTCCCCCGACGGAATCGCTCCGCCGGAGGGCAAAAGTGCTCCTGCCGAAGTTCTGCCTCGAGACGGCGACGCCCCGTCCCGGAAGTCCTCTCCTTATTTATTCTAGGTCAAAATGACTTATATAGCAGAAGATGGGCACCGGAGGTGGGCCTGGGTGAGCATAACCCACCAACGCGTGCCTGGGCTCCCTGGCACGCCCAGGTGGGTTGTGCCCACCTGGTGGGCCCACTCTAGTAGTTATTTGCTCCAATATTCTTCATATATTTGATAAAAAATCTCCGTGAAGTTTCAGCTTGTTTGGAGTTGTGCAGAATAGGTGGCCTGATGTAGCTTTTCCAGGTCCAGATTTCTAGTTGTCGGAATTCTCCCTCTTTGTGTAAACCTTACATATTATGAGAGAAAAGGCATTAGAATTACTCCAAAAAGCATTATTATGGATAAAAGCATCATAAATAACAGTAAGAAAACATGATGCAAAATGGACGTATCAACTCTCCCAAGATTAGACCTCGCTTGTCCTCAAGCGAAAACCGAAATCGAAAAACATGTTGATACGTCTCCAACGTATCTATAATTTTTGATTGTTCCATGTTATTATATTATCAACCTTGGATGTTTTATATGCATTTATATGCTATTTTATATGTTTTTGGGACTAACCTATTAACCTAGAGCCTAGTGCCAGTTTCTGTTTTCCCTTTGTTTTAGAGTATCGCAGAAAAGGAAAATCAAACGGAGTCCAATTGACCTGAAATTTCACGGAGATCATTTTTGGACCAGAAGAAGCCCACGGAGAAACGGAGGTGGGCCAGAAGAGTCCCGAGGCCACCACGAGGGTGGGGGCGCGCCCTACCCCCCTGGGCGCGCCCCCTACCTCATGGCCCCCTGACCGACTTCTTTCGCCTATATATATATCAACATACCCTAGAAACATCGTATAGCAGAATAGATCAGGAGTTCCGCCAGAAGCCTTCGTAGCCACCGAAAACCAATCTAGACCCGTTCCGGCACCCTGCCGGTGAAGGAAATATGCCCTAGAGACAATAATAAAGTTATTATTTATTTCCTTATATCATGGTAAATGTTTATTATTCATGCTAGAATTGTATTAACCGGAAACATAATACATGTGTGAATACATAGACAAAAAGTATGTCACTAGTATACATCTACTTGACTAGCTCGTTGAATCAAAGATGGTTGAGTTTTCTAGCCATAGACATGAGTTGTCATTTGATTAATGGGGTCACATCATTAGAGAATGATGTGATTGACTTGACCCATTCCGTTTGTTGCTATTGCTTTCTTCATGACTTATACATGTTCCTATGACTATGAGATTATGCAACTCCTGTTTACCGGAGGAACACTTTGTGTGCTACCAAACGTCACAATGTAACTAGGTGATTATAAAGGTGTTCTACGGGTGTCTCCGAAGGTACTTGTTGGGTTGGCGTATTTCGAGATTAGGATTTGTCACTCTGATTGTCGGAGAGGTATCTCTGGGCCCACTCGGTAATGCACATCACTATAAGTCTTGCAAGCATTGCAAATAATGACTTAGTTGCGGAATGATGTGTTACGGAACGAGTAAAGAGACTTGCCGGTAATGAGATTGAACTAGGTATTGAGATACCGACGATCGAATCTCAGGCAAGTAACATACCGATGACAAAGGAAACAACGTATGTTGTTATGCGGTTTGACTGATAAA
>NW_024111070.1:0-14210 GCF_003073215.2 Triticum urartu
ATACAAGTATCTATGTAAACATGCAAGTAAGAATATTTTTCCTTTCAGAAAGAAGATAAAACAAGAGGCTCACCACGGTGGTGCCGGCGATGAGCTCGGCGCGGGTGATCGACGGCGGGGGAGACCGGGGCCCGGGCATTCCATCGAACACCTTGTGTGCATAGGAGGTGAGCTAGAGCACCACCAAGCCCTCTCCCCCTCGGCCAGAGAAAAACAGAGCACTGGGGTGCTCTGCTCGCGAGCGAGGGGTATATATAGGCACCTCATTGGTCCTGGTTGGTGACATGAGCCGGGACTAAAGGGGAGCCTTTGGTCCCGGTTCAAGCCACCAACCGGGACCAATGGTGGTGGGCCAGGAGCGAGGCCCATTGGTCCCGGTTCATCCCACCAACCGGGACCAAAAGGTCCAGATGAACCCCAACTGGGACCAATGGTGGTGGGCCAGGAGCGAGGCCCATTGATCCCGGTTCATCCCACCAATCGGGACCAAAAGGTCCAGATGAACCGGGACCAATGGCCCACGTGGCCCGGCCGGCCCCCTGGGCTCACGAACCGGGACCAATGCCCACATTGGTCCCGGTTCTGGACTGAACCGGGACTAATGGGCTGAGCCGGCCTAGACCAAAGCCCTGTTTTCTACTAGTGCTTGTTAACCTCCAGATATCATAGTTTTGTTCATTAACCAATTAAATTAAAGTTTATATCTTTTTATTGCCATGCAGCGCCGAGTAATAGAGGTCCTATGCCTGGACTGGAAACTTATGCGCAAGGTTCTCATCGACTCTATCTTCATCGCAGCCTCTCCAAATTTAGCCTTATGTTACATTGAAAAGCATAACTGGTTTCCTAACATCGTAATCACATGCATGAATGCAAACTGATTGATTTTCATATCCATGTAGTACTAGTGTTTGATTGATTCTCATATCCTGTAGTACTAGTGTTTGATTGATTGATATTGCCGTGCAGGGAAACCACCAGCGCCTGTGCAGAAACCACCTGCTTCTAATGGTGGTTAGTAGTACTCCAGCACTTGAGATTACATTACTTTAGTCTCTAAGTAAGAGTAGCTACTAAGCTAACATACCGATCGTCGTGTGCGTGCATGCATGCACCATCGTCGATGTGGGCCTACCTTTTTAATCTAGCTTCTTTTCCACGTTCTCCAAAAGATTTCTGTTGCACTTTCTCTTGACATGACCAATTGTTGTCTCTTATGCGTTCGCATGCGTGCAGAAAAGAAGAAAGATAAAGCACTAAGGAACAAGCCGGATAAAAATGGTAGATATATATTCGTCTGCATATAATTCATGTGGCGCTGCTGAAACCTGACGTACAGAAATTTTATTTTAATTTCAGGCAAGGATACAAGTACTTCCAATTAATCGGCCAATTCAGGATCCAGATATAAAATAATTCTCTTATTTGGATTGATCCATGCCGAAGAAGAATGATATGAGAATCTACTGCAGACTTGCTAGTATTTATTAGTAAGTGTTAAGAGGTGGAAGGAAATATGGATCAATCTATTACATGTTAGTAGTTTGTACGTGCTTGCTTGGTGGATTTGTACACTGTCCTAAGTTCATATGTCGGTCTTGTATTCACATGTATTAATAAATTGGGATTGTATTGAGTTTTATCTTCTTTTTTTGGCATGGAGCTTATTTTATCCTTTTTTTTGGTTAAAACCTGTGAATTTTATCTTGAGCAGTGTTAGTCTGGATCTTTGACAAACTCTGCATAAGATGAATAAATATTCTATCACATCATGAGTTCTCACGAATTGAATACACTTTCTGGAAATTTATGTAATTAACTAGGCAATTACCCGCAAAAAAAGGCAATTGCCTCATGCATTGCAATAGAGTCTTGAACATCAGCAGCACTAAACTTTTAATTACTAGTTTTGTACACAATAGCCATGATTTACCAATAGTTTTATCATTAATATGATTGTGTGGCAGACAAATAGAATTCAATTGCCGCAATATGATGTGGGGCGCGGGGGGGATGCCCAGAGGTCCGGCGAAGGAAGAGCCAAAGAGGGAACACTATTACAAAACTATATTACCAAGATTTTTCGGTTGGACAATATGTTGGTGGGCACTGGTTACCAGTAATAGCAGTCAAAATAATGCCCTGAATTATTAAATCAAATTTTAAATTTTGATAAAAAATTGATCTTTCTTTCAATCTAAGCAAACTTTGCCAAAATCCGTGGGGGCACAGGAGGTGCCCTGTAAAGCCGGACCAGGAAAATCACCCAAGAAAAGAAACCCGTGAGTAATACCACAACAAATTACTTCACAATGTAAGCATATGTTTTGTCATTTGGTGCCTTTCGAATATATAATCACAATCTTTACTATGATGAATATACCATATAGGTACAATGTTAACACATTTTGCACTAGTGCAAGTCTAACTCATTTTCCGCTAATTAAATGCTTTGTTGGACAGGGAACCATCCACTTGTCCATGGATCAATGGATTAGATACTGATTTATATACCTGTTTTTCTACTGTAACAACAATCAAGCCAATAGTAATAAGATTTCTCTGTCATTGGCAATCTTTGTCCCATTGATTGATCTCAGTTGAAGGTTCTGTGCTGAGCTGGTTGTGATTTCACTCGCTGACTTCATACTCCGCAGCTGTGCACACGTACACACGTCCAAATAGATACATATACGTTCCACCTGGTTTTACGCCCCTAAGTTGTAGAGGCCACTTAGAAAACTCCACCTTCTCACGTTCAAGTGGAATGTATCTCATGTTCAAGTGGAATGTATATCAATTTGGACGTGTGTACGTGTGCACAGCCGCGGAGTATGAAATCAGCGAGTGAAATCACAACCAGCTCAGCACAGAAAGTTCAGCTGAGATCAATTAATGGGGCAAAGATTGCCAATCACCGAGAAATCTTATTATTATTATTGGCTTGATTATTATTACAATAGAAAAAAAGGTATGCAAATCAGTATTTATTCCATTGATCCATGGACAAGTGGATGGTTCCCTGTCCGACAAAGCATGCATTGACTCGATCATGTCGCATTATTGAAACGGAAAAATGAACCGTAATAATAAGTTGTACTCACCCCGTTTCTAAATATAAGTCTTTGTAGAGATTCCTCTACAAACTACATACGGATGTATATAGACATATTTTAGAGTGTAGATTCACTCATTTTCCTTCATATGTAGTCCATATTGGGATCTCTTAAAAGACTTATATTTAGAAACAGAGGGAGTAGAAGTCAAGTGTATGCAACTAATCAAGGAGTCATCAACCACTCGCATTCTAGGGAACGTTCTGCCGAGTATACTATTCCTTCTCGTCTTCTAAGACACCAAATACTACATAGAAAGGGAGTTGATGGATATAGAGGTTGTGGCAGTAGGCTGTGTTCCATATTTATATATGGTGCGTCAAAAAATCTGAAAAATATTCGCACAATTGTAGTGTCTCCATTCGGGTTTATAAGTCGATGAGGGATTTTCTCTTCATTTTGACTAACGAATGATATGCTATATGCTAAAAATAATCTTTATATTCGTTGTCGAATGAAGTTTCTGTAGGTATTGCATCACCTAACATTTGAACCAGACCCCTGTCGAAATACATGACCATAGGCAGCTTCTAGAGTCCTTATTCATGAAGAAACCCTACCTCGGGTTGGATTCGGCCCGCTATTAGGACTAGCCAAATTTTCCCTGCCCCACCATAAATATTGTCACAGGGGTTTGTTTAGGTTGGATTTGTTCATTTAATACTCAACACAACTGCAACTGTGTGTACTTTGTTTGTGCCTAACACAAACCAAGACCACTTTATCTATATTCACAATATCCAGATTACATAGTATAGTTCGATTGCTTCAAGAAATTAGACCTTCATGGTGATGTTGATCGTGCTCCGCCTCGGTCAATAAAAACTATGGAGTTAGTTTAGCGATTACATAGGCGCAACATCGTCTCACATTCTAGTCGGATCTTCAAAGTCAACTCCAGCCAAATCAACATGTATTTCTCTTCCAAAGATCGGGGCACCATTGTACGTATTACATGCCATGGATAAGAGGAGAAATGGAGATGGAAGGTGGACCTTGGGGGAGGGTGATGTGACGGGTTCTCCAACCTGACACACATATAGCAGCAAGCACGAATGAAAACGTGCAAAGGTTACCGACCTATGTAAAAGTGGTGGAGAGGCCTATGAGCTAGATACCGGCAATCTAGAAGAAGACACTGAGGGTGATTTTGGTGAGGCGGTCGGGAAGGTTGGCAGCGATGCCGTTGCAGAGTTGCAATCACCTTCTTCTTGCAGCCCTGCTGCCTCTTGCTTTGCTCCAGTATTGCGTTTGTCATCAACAATGTGTGCTATGGTGGGAGACAATGACCGAGTTGGAACCTAGAAGCAGGGGTAGGGAGCCAAGTGGGCAATTTGTTGTTGGGGACGTCGATGATTTGGATGGGCGGGAATTCCAGATGTTTCAAGAAAGGGGCCGATGTTGGAGGAAGCGGTGAAACAAAAAGGCGAAAGCCCACTAGATTAGATCCCGGGATGCAAACGGGACAGTGGCTATAAGCCTAAATTATTATCATTCGTAATTTATTTTACTCAATACTAAAGTAGGTGATCCTTGGTACTAATGCGTAAACATGACACCTCAATATGTCATCATGCATTGAAAAAAGATGTCATTTTCAATCTATTATGTACCTTGTATTAAATAAATATTTTATAGTTTCAATCTATTATGCCATTTAAAGTTTCTGTTATTGCATTATTAATCGAAATGTCAACGTTTCAGTCCAACAAGCTTTGGGGGGGAGGGGGGGGGGGGAATCATTGGGGGGGGGGGGGGGGGGCATCATTGCACCGGACACTATCATGTCATGTGTATCTAGAAACATGGCGTGTACTTCGCATACAATTTCTGAGTAGATGAACAAAGACGGGATATTGTGATACCCATATTAGACTATCTACTACTCCGCCGGCTCCGTCTGTGGGTGTGTTCAAGGAGGTCGCAATCTACCGGTGGAAGTACTAATTACACTTGGGGCATTAGGTAGGTCACCGCATGTCTCATCTTACATCATGTATGTCATTTAGATATAGAAACATATTGTACGATGAATTATCTCTTAGCGTGTTATATCTGGCAGTTAATATTTCATGCTCCTAAAATTGTGGAATGATTAAAACTGAACTATATTATCTCTTAGCTAAGAGAAGGTGAAACTATCTTATCTTTCTAAGTGAGAGATCATCTCTTAGCTAAGAGAAGGCAAATATTTTCTCATTTCTCTCTCATCCAACTCAATAAGTATCATGTGGGGCATTGCTAAGATAGCGACATTGACAAACACTAATTGACCAATTAATGATCATGAACGTATATCGTCCAGATTCTACACGTAAAAGGCTTGACTTGATGTGTTGAGAAATTAAATTTTACTCTGATATGCAACGACCAAGGAAACATCTACCATATATATACACATCATCTAGTCAAATCAAGAAAAATTGCGCCATGACAGTTATTTATACCATCTGCATACCAATAGCTGTCTATGAAGAATATCAAGACCTAGCTAGCCAGAGAGCTATTACATTAAGACTTGTGCTAATTTGATGGCAAGATCAAGGAAATTACACACGACCAGACCCTTATGGCAGGATATTATGTTCACACCATGAGGAATACATGGTTTTCCTACATAATGAACCCGCAGTTTCTACTATGTTTTGTTAACCTATGAAAAGCCAATACCATATTATTTGTTTTTCCTCTTGTCCATGCGTATAAGGAGTAGTACATTTTTCTTCGGTTTGGAAAGGTGTCTGCTTTTTAGGTGAAATATGGTGGACATTTGCCATCCTGAACCATGGACACGAGGATCACCTCCACATGTGACGGAAAATAGTACATTTCCCTCTTGGTTTGTCACGGAACTGAACTATATAAGGCGCACTATTGAAAGGTGAAAAAACTGTTAATACACTTTCAGATAATTATCTGTTTTATTCTGTGTAATTTCTGGTTGCATACGCGATATAAATTTTCTTGACTGAGCACATCCTAGCAAATCTAACTAGGTCAAATTAAAGATTCTTCAATGACACTGCCACCGATGAGAATGTATACATCGGCGCAATTAATTAGTTCTGCAAATAGAGTGGAATATACAATTTTTCCTCGAGAGACGTCATGATCGTCCTAATTACATGCAATTTCTACGATTTCACAATCCTTATAAGCCTATAAAAGGCGAACTTTTCCCAAGCCAAACTTGCTGCCGACGCCCAGTTAAGAATCAAGGGTTACCCAAGTCCAAACAACATGGACAGCAAGCCGGGCGGTAAGCTAATTAACCTCCACTTATCATAACAGTATATTGCGTGCATGCAGAGTAGCTCTATTTACATCTTTTGACACGCCATATATATGCAGTGCCTCCACTGAAAACTAATTCAGATGACCGTCCAACGTATGTTGCACCACCAGGTGTCTCAGCATCGCCTTCTGACGATGGTTAGTACCGGCCGCCCATCCCAGTCCCATTCATTAATCAATTAAATTTCATATCAATTATTTGTTATGCAGTGATGCATACTAAAGATGTGCCTGGACCGAAAAATTTCATATCAATTATTTGTTATGCAGTGATGCATACTAAAGATGTGCCTGGACCGAAAAATTTCATATCAATTATTTGTTATGCAGTGATGCATACTAAAGATGTGCCTGGACCGAAAAATTTCATATCAATTGCCCCCCGAGCAGCACCGAAAAACCCCAGCCGCGGGGCCTGCCGTTCCTCGTCGTCGCGGCCACCGGCAACCCCCGATTGAACCACCGCGTCTTGGAGCACCGCCGCATCGCCATCTTTCGACCGCGCAATGAATTGGTCCAGAACGCCGCCTACACGATGCACATATCCTCTCTTGCCCGACCATGGCCGCCGTCTGCCAGCCTTGCTGACGCGATGAAGCAGTGCCGCCCGTGCACGAACTGCATCTCCATCTTGCCCGCGATGTCGGTGAAGACAGTTGAATAAATCCCAAGCCCCTGTCACATTTTCAGTTAGTTCAGTTAGCACTTTGGTTTTTCGTCAGGTTAGGGTCGAACGCTTTCTTTCTGTTAGCTAGTTCAGCTCGCGGGTCTAACAGCTTGAGCGAGTCTCGTGCCTCGTCGGTCTGCTCGTTGGATGGCACGAATGCTGTGAATCATGACAGCGAAAGTCAGGTGCCACAAAGCCCTGTTTCCTGTTCTGTAAGTCTGAATAAATAGCAAAGAAATACTGTAGAACAGAAAAGCTCTGGAGTGTGTGCAGAATAAAACACCGATGTCTCTCGTTCGTGTGTGTTCGTTCCAAGCCCACCTCGGGTGCTGACAAGCACGTCGGTGAACACACACACGTTGGTGTGCCCCATCTTGTTCCCCAGGAACCCCGAGTCGATCTCGTCATGGCCGTCCCCCACAACTGATGCCTGAATTTGCAATCAATTGATGCACATACAGTCACCATGATTGCAGTACAAGCTCATCAGTAATCTGAAATTGGAAGCGACGATGTAGGCACGTAGTATGTGCTGATGGTGACGGTGCCGGCCGGCGGCGGAGTTCTCCGGGACGAGCTTGATGTAGGTAGAGACGCTACCATAGATGAACTGCATCTTCGTCTACAGCAAACAGCCGGAGGAGTTGCTCTTCAGGGACAGGGTACGGCACGGACGCACGCACGCTGGGCACGCTGGGCACACGCGCAGGGCACACACATGCAGGCGCCGGGGCACACGCGCAGCTCACGCCCCGCCCCGCCATCGCTCGGTCCCTCGGTCCTGACCGAGCTTTCTCCTCGTCGGTCCGGTTCAGGAAAACAGGCCCGCTGGGCACTTCGGACCGGTCCGGTCCGGACCAGTCGCGGCCGGTCCAAAGCGTGGCTCGGTCAGGGACCGGACCGGCCCGGACCGTGTCCACCCTGAGCAGTGATGCATACTGATGTGCCTGGACCGAAAAGTTCTGACGCCGGGAAGAAAGGTATTCATCCTGTTGGATACTATCACCATCGCTAGCCTCTCCAAATTTGCCTCATGTTACATTGATAAGCATAGCCAGCCTCCTAACATCTTAATCCCATGCATGCATGCAACTGGTTAACCTGATCGTATCGGTATACTACTCTCTAATTGATTGATATTGACGTGCAGTTGTGACACCACATAACGCACCTGCACAGCCGGCAGAGGCATCTTCTACTGGTTAGTATACTCAACTACTCAAACATTCAAGCTTACTATTGCGTCTCCAAGCAAGAGCAGCTACTGAGCTACATACTCGATCGTCGTGTGCATGCATGCATGCCCCATCATCCACGTCGGACTTGTTTCGATTCCCTGCCCACCTTTTGAACTAGCTTTCGCATCCCTGTTTTCCAAAAGACTTCATCTAATCTTTTTCTTCCATGACGAAATAGTCAATGGATTCTCTAATGTTTGTCTCTTGTGATTTTGCATGTGTGCAGGTGCAGCAGCTAAAGCTACAAGTGATTCCGCACCGCCGCTGAAGGTATCAAGCAGCGCAGAACAAAACAAGTCAACCTAGGTATACGAACTATAATTATTGCATATATTGTGTGTGTGCCTCCGCAGAAACTTGACACGCTGAAATTTTATTTTGTTAGGCAAGGTTCCAAATTATTCTCAGCGGTGAATTCAGGATTCACATATATATTTTAATCCTCTCGTGTGCATGGATGAAGAAGAAGAATGAGGTGATACGTATACTGAAGACTTTAATAGCGTGTAAGAAGTTAAGAGGTGGAACAGAAGTATGTATCAATCTATTGCATGTTTATAGTTTGTACTTCCTTTGGTGGATTTGTTCACTGCCTTAAGTTGGTATGTTGGTGTTGTATTGAATTCACATGTACTAATAAATTTGGATTGTACTGAGTTTATCTTCTTTTTTGCCATGGAATTAATTGTATGTTTTTCTTCTCAAACTTGTGAATTTTATCTTAAGCCATGTCAATATGTAACTTTTATAAGCCCCGCATCAGATAAACAAGTAATTTATCACATTGACCTCAAACAAATTGAATACACTTTCATGGAAATTTATGTAAGCAATACAAACATTTTGGGGGGTTGGGAAAAATAGCAGGTGACCCGCGGTGGGACCATTTACCAATTATACTAGTCAAAATAACACCTGAAATTATTCAAAGGAATTTCAAATTTATCAAAATGTATCTAAATTTACGGAATTCAAGCAAACTTTCTAAATTTTTTTTGTAAATACAGGTCGTTTTTCTTCTCTATGGGGAAGTGGGACATGTAGAGCTGGTTACTGGAGAATACGCCGAGTGAAAAATCTCTAAGTAATACAACAAGAAATTCCTTGCACAATGTACGCATATGCCATGTCGCACTGTCTGTGAGTGGCTCTCTCATGCCGATGGATGGGTCCATGTGGTCGGGTAAGGATTCTCGGGAACTCTGTCAGGAGGATTATTTTTGCTTGATATTGATATTTGTTCGTCTGTACCGAAGCTCCCCCGAATTATAAGAAACCAATGAGCGAGAACACAACGAACTCACCACATAAATGAGTTAGAAAGTTGAACTGGGATCGATTTAATGAAATAATGATTGCGGGTGATAGAGCAATATTATCGTTGCCTTGGTTAAAGTAGAAAAACAGGCATTCATATCAGTATGACAGTATCTATTCCATTGAGCAATGCACAAATGGAAGATTTATTGTCCTGCAAACACATGCATTGACATGATCATGCAACATTATTGAAACAGAAAAAGACATAGGACTCAGGTCCATCTGATTTGTGTAGCATGCACGACTTTTAAGTCTTTATATTTAACTAATAAAATATGTGTAATATTTTATTGGTCCTTAAATTTCTACATAGACTAGTATATCTGCTCTAATTTTTGTAGCTTCTTTTAGAGAAACGCCTAGCTCATTTATTCATCGATAATAAAAAGTTTTACAGAGCCCGGGGGCTCCAAAATCCGGACATGCATGCCACCTCGGTACTAATTCAAGAGGCTTTCTAGCAATATTATGGATATTTACGTACATTATCCTCTCTTCTTTCATAACAAAACACTATATCTCCTAGCTCCCGCTCATACTCATGATCTCCTTGATGTCCGTCACGTTTGCTCCTTCGCAAGTGCTCTTTTGATCCCGAGCACACACATGCTCCCTTCGTGACCTGTAAAAATCAAAAAC
Organism: Triticum urartu; assembly: GCF_003073215.2. Taxonomy (NCBI): domain Eukaryota; kingdom Viridiplantae; phylum Streptophyta; class Magnoliopsida; order Poales; family Poaceae; genus Triticum; species Triticum urartu. The sequence continues at coordinate 10,275 of NW_024111070.1, forward strand.
TTCCTAAAAATATCAAAAAAACTTATTCTCTTTTTGTGATAAACATTGATGAATGTTTCAACTGTGCACACAAACTAGCGATGAAATGACATTCCTGACGGCCTGGGCGACAAAAACTAAATCGATTTCAAAAGGCTTCCAACAATAGTTTTTTGGGAGCATTGATTTTTCTTTTTTCCCAGATCCCCATGAATGTGATTTCATCACAAAATTATGTACGAGGGTGAAGAATTCATCACTGTTTATAAAAAAACAGATTTAAAAAAATTATTTTTTATTTGGCTGTTTACCAATCAGCATGTATGTGAGCTCGGGATCGAAAACTACATGCCCTCCTCCTCTACTTCCTTTATCAATAGCTCTAACAAACTCCGAGCAGCCATGTGCAACCATCGCCTTCCACAGGTCAAGATCCTGAGCTAGAAACAACGACTCCTGACAGGCCAATGATTCTGCACAATTAGGATCAATGGTGACCTTGGTCACCAGGATGGAAGCCGCCAAGAAAACCCCTCCTACAGGCCCAACATCCCATCGTGACCTCTACATGACTACGGAGAAAAACACATTATGGTTGAAATTTCACTTGCCATATTTACAGTAGCATGATTTTTTTTCGAAACGGAGGCAAAAGCTTTGTCTCATCCATTAATTAAGAAGGAGTTTAGAGTTTCTTTTACAAGAAAAGCGAAAGAAAATATTACAAAGCCACTACTTTCCCGGCATAATTTGGCCCAAGTGCTTAGCACCCGCAATTACCCAAAGGTTGGCGTCGCTCTTAATGTTGGAGAACAATACAGACGGAAGCGTGGATTTGTGACGAAACACCCGTGCATTTCCCTCGCACCAAATGGTCCAGCAGGTCAGCATAGCAAGAGAAGCCATCGCTTTCCGGTTGGGCATGCTGGAGTTGGACGGCGGATAGATTGGAATAGACCGCAGTTCGGCCACCCTGTGTGTATCCTATCCACAGTCCAATATTGTGCATGCAATATTTATTCGTACTCTTTCCATTCAAAAATATTTGTAATCAAAATGGATAAAAAGATATGTATCTAGAACTATGGATGAAGTACTAGTTAGTGCAGTTAGAACCGACACCAGCAACGGCAACTCGCGGGCTGCTGCTGCATGCCGGCCAGAATCGGGGGGACACCTGCTATGCCATATATGGATGAGTGCACAAGCGGGTGCAGGCGTGCCGAGATCGAGCTCAAGTGGCCAAGAGCGACCCGGCCAAGTATGTTCCCATGGTCACTGCTAGAGAGGCCACTAAGAAAATTCCATGTTCTCACGTTCGAGTAGAATGAATATCTATTTGTTCGTGTGTACGTATGCACAGCTGCGAAGGAGTCAGCTAGTGAAATCACAGCCAGCTTGTTAAGATAGGGACATTGACACACCCTAACTGCCCAATTAATGAGCAGGAGCGTATATCGTCCAAATTCTACACGTAAAAGACTTGACTTAATGTATTGAGAATTAAATTTAACTCTGATTTAGAACGACCAAGGAAAAATCTACCATATATATACACATCAGCTAGTCAAGTCAAGAAAAATCCGCCATGACAATTGTACCATCTGAATACTGATAGGTGTTTATGTAGAATATCAAGACCTAGCCAGCTAGAGAGCTACTACATTACCTCTCAAAAGACTTGTGCTAATTTGAACGTTAAGATCAAGTAAATTACACGCGGTCAGGCCCTTATTGCAGGATATTATGATCAATCCTTGAGAAATACATAGTTTTCCTCAATAAGAGTCCGCAGTTTCTACTATTTTCTTAAACTATGAACAATCCAATAGTACATTTTCCTTCAGTTTGTATCTGTTTTTTAGGTGAAATATGGTGGACATTTGCATCCTGAACCTGGACAAGAGGATCACATCCATATGTGAAGGAAAATAGTACATTTCCATCATGGTTTTCATGGACCTAAACCACTTATGGTGCATTATTGAAAGGGACAAAAACCCTTAATGCACTTGCACTTTACAATAATTATCCATCTTATTCGGTTTAATTCCAGGCGGCATACGCTATATGTATTTTATTTTATTGAAACTAAGGAAAAATATTTACCACATCGAATAATTAAGCAGAAGAATTACCCAATAGATTGAGAAAAAATTGGGCGAAAACCGTTACAACATGGCCACATGTGGACTACTCCCAAAGCATGAATCTCCACGACAACCCCTCTGGAGAAGCAAATAACCCCAGTACAACCACAGACCCCAGGCACATGGATCACAACATTTCAAAAGAACCACCATCGAAAACACATCAAAAAATACATCAGACAAGACACAACAACCCGAAAAGAAGAGAACAATCTGTCAAGCAGTCACAAACACCTTGCTTATGGCGCCACTCTTCTTGATTTTTCTCCCTAATAATTTCTCCTTCAGGGTGACGGAACGATGGCTAGCGCACACCCTCTTGCTCTTGTCCCTGATTTTGCCTCCTCCTTCAGTAAGCAACCGGCTATCTTGCTAGATCTAGGGTTAGCAAACTCAAATATGGCCATTAATTCTCGAAAAACTAGCAAAGAAAGCCTCATAAACTTGCGTGATGCAACTGATATCACAACCTCGTTACTCACAGGAACCACCTGGACGATGGGCTCAGGAGGTTGGAAGACAACACCACCCAAACCTCCACGCTCCACGAAGATGAGTGCCTTACTAGTTTGTGATGATGGTGGTGTGGGTGGCGATGCAACCCCTATCAAGGTCACAAGCGAGTCTGCATGTACCATTTATAAAGGCGAAGCATGCTCCCCACACATCATTTGTAGCTCGGGCATGATCTACAGCATCAGAGCAACAATCTCGGTGATGTCCTCAGTCCTAGAGGCAGTCGATGCAACATGCAGCGATGACATGTAGAGCTAATATGAGGGGAAAACATCCATAGAGGTCAGCTTCCTCTCTGTCCACACAATCAACATGGAGCTCGTTCGGGTGAGTGACACCAGGCGCAATTATGAGCCTACCAAGGGTAGCCTCCACCCTCACCAGAAAACGCGTAACCTGCGCCAGGAAACCTTGCAACTCAAGGCGAAGCAGCTCAGCCTTCTCAGCCAAGACGAACTGCAAATTATTCTGACCGAGAAAAATCTTGGCAAATCTGACTGGGTCAAATTAAAAGATTCTTTGACATTGGAATCCATCAGAATGTATACATCAGTGTAATTAATTTGTTCTGTAAGTAGAGTGGAATATACAATTTTTCCTTGAGAGATGTCATGTTCATCCTAATGGTATGCAATTTCTACCATTTTGTAATCCGTATAATCCTTTTGGTCATCAACAACTCAAACTTGCTGGAGACGGCTAGTTACAAATCAAAGCCTCTCCAACTCCAAACAACCTCCACACGAAGTAGTGTAGCTGACTAGCCTCCCCGCTCCTAGCCCCGCCGTTGACCAGCCCGGCCACTGCGGCCACCGCCGCTCACGCCAACAGTCACTCCGACTGCGGCAGCCCCCCTACTCCCAGCCTCTTCTCCTCCCTTGGGTAAGACATGTCTTTACTGGATCTCCGCTTCGAGAAAGGCCATGCCTTCAAAGATCGTATCTGGCGCTCTCTGAAACTTCCAATCAACTTTACGACAGAAAATGGGCAACGAGAATTCTTTCTGGTGGCTGAGTATACAAGATCCAAGATCCGTCTCACGGAGGAATCAGTAGGTACAATTCTCCTTTCCTGCTTCCGAGGCACTAGTAGAAAACAGGGCTTTGGTCCAGGCCGGGTCAGCCCATTAGTCCCGGTTCAGTGGCCTCGCTCCTGGCCCACCACCATTGGTCCCGGTTGGTGGCTTGAACCGGGACCAAAGGCTCCCCTTTAGTCCCGGTTCATGCCACCAACCGGGACCAATGAGGTGCCTATATATACCCCCTCGCGCAAGAGCAGAGCACAATGCTCT